>NC_142013.1:94052675-94352675 GCF_049901735.1 Notechis scutatus
AAATAATTCCAGTATAAAAATGCCTTCCGTTCTGCTAGTCCAAGTCTCTTGCTTGTGTGTGTGTGTGTGTTGGGTGTGTGTCCATGTGATATTTCAAAAATTACTACTGCTCCCTTCATGTATGACAAGATTTGAGGCTTTCTTGTCCTCTAGATGGCAATATTGACTAATGCTTTCTTTCCCACACTGCTTGGGACACAGGAACTCCATACAAAATATATCCTAAATAAAATTGTAGATTATTCTATTGAATATAAAACTGACAGGACTGATATTTTAAAACTTGAAACTGACAGGCTGCTATTTTAATGAGGTCTGCCAGAGCCAAGGTTAACCAAAACCTTCGTTCATTACAAAATGTTAAGACCTCAATTCGCAGCAAGTGAAGGAAGAACATTACGCCTAGTGATATCTTGACAGGGTTCTCAAAATTGCATCGTGAATGTGTTTTGCAAACTCATGCCTTTTGAGTTTTTTTAAAAAAGTATAACTTCCAACAAATTTCATTTTATTCCTTTTTTTTTAAAAAAAAAAAAGATAAAACACAACATGGGTAATTAACAAATGACTATTGCGTTAGAGGGGTTACAATAACATTAAGCAAACATTTATTCTAAAGAGGCTTTCTTTTGTAATTAAAAAAAACTGAAAGAAATACAAACAACAAAATACACATTTTAAATTGATAGTAACCTCATACTTTACTTAAGAGCTCTGATGTGGAAGCAATTAGCTTGCTAATATCAATTAGGGTATTAAGAGCCACGTTGGGCCACATCAAAGATAGACTGAGTCAATTTTTCTGTTCCTACATCAACTATCCAAATACCTTTGAGAAGGGTTTGGTGATCAGGATTTCATGGCAGGAATGCTCTTATTCTAGGAATTCTTGTTTAATACTTAATTCTTCTTGAGTATGCATGTGTAGATAGATAGATAGATAGATAGATAGATAGATAGATAGATAGATAGATAGATAGATAGATAGATAGATAGATATAGATAGATAGATAAATAGATAGATAGATAGATGATAGATAGATAGATGATAGATAGATAGATAGATAGATGATAGATAGATGATAGATAGATGATAGATAGATAGATAGATAGATAGATAGATAGATCTTTGGTTATTTGGGTATCCAAATATGTAAGGAATTAGTTAATTAATTAAAACCCGAACAACCAAAGATCCACATACAAATACCCGTGAAAACCTCAGAAAACATATATATATATATATATATATATATATATATATATATATATATATATATATATATATAATATATATATTCGTGGGTACTTACATGTATGGTATTCAGCTTTGCTTGGGTATTTTCCCATGTCATTGTAGTTGTGCTTTTAAAGTTGTAGCAACGTTTGGCAGAATCTCATCTGCCATCATCAGGCTTCTGTATTGTGTTCGTCTGTATTGTCTGTATTCGACGAACACAATACAGAAGCCTGATGATGGCAGATGAGATTCTGCCGAAATGTTGCTACAACTTTATCTCTCTGCAACTAGGATGCAGATAGCATGGCAATGTTGCCCTTCTACAAGACAGAAAACTATGCATAGACCTGAAATTAATGTGTTTCTTTTCTTTTGAGGCTGCTCATTTGGCATGTACATTTTTTTAAAAAAATTAAGATTAAAAAAAAAGATTCGTAAGCTGACTGAAGAAATCATATGACAGTGTAAATGTTCCTTAATTAACGACTACTCGATCAATGTCTGTCTTGAACTTGCAACAGTGCTGAACAAGTGGTACTTATGATGGGTCCTCGGAGTTCCAGTTGACACAGTTCACATTTGCTAGGTTTCAGTAAGCAAAATTTAATTGGAAATTCAGCCAGAGATTGTAAAATGGCAACCACATGACATCATCACTTAGTGATGTGCATTGATTTGCTTAATGATGGCAACAGAGAGTACTGGAGTCACTGTTGCTAAGCAGCATGATCACATGATGTTGTTCATAAAACAACAGCAATTCCGATTCCAATTGCTGTTGTTAACGGAGGACTTCCCTGTATGTAAATAAATAAATCAGAACTGCACATGCTTAGTAGTGCAATGAACATGTTAACTCTGTGCAATTTTTATACAAACACAGGCAATTCTAGACTATGAAATATTTAAGAAAGAGTCCAGAAAGAAAAGAAAATTATTGCATTAAAAGGCTGTTGTCAGGGCTCCGACAATCCATCCCCATTCAAATCATGAGCTTCTAGTCACATCTCTCAGAGTTTTAAAAAAATCATTTATTAGGAGTGAACATGCCGGCATTACCTGGGTGCAGTCAACTCTGAGACACATCATTTATCTCACCAGAGGTGGTATTCAGCAGGTTCTGACCAGCTCTGGAGAACCGGTAGTGGAAATTTTGAGTAGAACCAGCAAATACCACCTCTGACTGCCTCCACCCGCATCTATTCTCTGCCTCCCGAGTCCCAGCTGATCGGCTAGGTCTTCTTTTGTTGCCCTGCACAGGAGAATGGAGCTGGAAAGCAGGATAGTGGGGTGGGGAGGGAATGGGGGTTTTACAGTATCCTTCCCCTGCCACGCCCACCAAGCCATGCCCACAGAACAGGTAGTAAAAAAAATTGAATCCCACCACTGCATCTCACCCTTAACCCTGGTCTTCCCCCATCCCCTGGATGTATATTCTCCAATGGGACACATCCATAGCCAAGAGTCATCAATCATACTCTCCAGTAATAATCTTGCGCACCAAAAGCTTCGACCGCCTGGCAATTATCGATGAAAATATTTAAGGTATGCATTACTTCCTCCACTCCTTTCTGCTGACAACTCTAAAAGACCAGAGAAATATTTTTGAGTTGACAGCTGTTAGTAATGATATTCATTTTCTATCCATACCATTTAGACCAGCGGTTGCCAACTGGTGGGCCACGAGAAAATTTTGGTGGGCCGCAGAAAAATCTCACCCCCTGAGCACCCCCCAAAACAATTAATCCAGGCTGTGCAGAAACACAAGGCTGTGCCATTCACATGGCCCGCAGGAACCCTCCCTGCCCACTCACTCCTTACCCGGCAAACTTGCCTGCTAAAATTGCTATTTTTCCTTTTTCTGACCATCATCTGTTCTGCTGTGCAGGGAGATTTAAAATAGCTAGGAAGCAGGAAATGGTTGGATTTCTTGCTTTCTAGCTAGTCTTTAGATCTTCGGCTCTGCTTTTAAGCACAGCCGAACCTCCCTTAGGACTGAAGGTTTGCTTGCAAGCAAATTCAGTGCAGACTCACGGCAAGCAAATTTGAGAGACTGAGCTAGCCGATGGCAGATAGATAGATCACTGAATGATTCTGTGAGCAACTCAATCTGCCTGCTTTGCCTGATTTTGGGTAAAAGTTGCTCTTTTTAAAAATAAAAAAATTAATATTTACATGCATGGTGTGTTGTGAGTTAATTTTGTGAGTTTGCTGGTTAGCAAAATTTATGAGTTTGCTTGCAAGCAAATTTTATGTGACAGACTGAGCTAGCCGATGGCAGATAGATAGATTTCTGAATGAATCTGTGATTCTGTGAGCAACTCAATCAATCTACCTGCCTGTTTTGCCTGATTTGGGGTAAAAGTTGCTCTTTTTTTATAAAAAAATCAATATTTATATTAATATTTATAATATTTACATACAATCCATGCCCAGCCAGTCACATGACCACCAAGCCACACCCACAAATTAGGCCACACCCATAGAACCAGTTAGTGGTCCCTGGGATCTAAAATTATGAGTTTGGTGGTCCCTGAGGTCCAAAAGGTTGGCGACCCCTGATTTAGACCAAAGTTTCCCAACCTTTCCAGCTTTGTGGACCTGTGGGGAGAGGGACGAGATGATTCTGCACAAGGGGTGGGCAAGTGCAAGTATGCGCAGCTCCGTTTGCAGTGCAATAACAGTAGCACTTAGGCTTATATACCACTTCACAGTGCTTTACAGCCCTCTCTAAGCAGTTTACAGAGTCAGCCTATTGTGCCCCCAATAATCTGGGTCCTCATTTTACTGACTTCGAAATGATAGAGGGCTGAGTCAACCCTGAGCTGCCAAACTGCTGGCAGTTGCCATGGCCCAGTTCTTCTTCTTTTTTAAAAAAATAATTTTTAATTTTATTTTATAACATCCATACATTCCAGTTTCAATTAAACACTGTGTTGTCTGGTTACAAATCATTTTAGGAGAATAATCAAAGTGTTTACAACAATATTCATTACATTAGTATCAGTTATAATAATATTAATAGTAATGACAATAATATTTAACCTCATGGCCCAGTTCTGAACAGTTCAAGGCCTGGAGGGTTGGGGATCTGTGTCTTAGACAGATTTTTGCAGCCAAAATAACACCAAGAAGCATAGCACTAACATTATCAAGTATATTATGGAATGTATGATTATAAGGACTATTTCATCATATCTGTACAGTGTTATCTTAATTTGGCAAATTTTTTGAATCCATATTGGTTTATGGGGGGAAAAATATAACTAGAGAGGTCGAACAGAAATAAAATGTAAAAGCCTCCAATTTCAATAACTTTCATATCACAACTCTTAAGTGATAATTACAATAATGTTTGTTTGAATAAATAAATCAATGCTTAATTACAAAATAGTGCTGATGCTAACACGTTTTTAGAGACTCAATCTAAGGTAAAAAAATTTTTTTAGAGGGACAATGATTTCATTATCTCCATTGAGGCCCTAAATCATATTTGACTAAATTACTTCATTCCTAATTAATACTTCTAGAAAGTATGAACAACAACTGCTGTGCTGGTTGCTTAATTTGGAGAGTTGAAATATCTACTGTACATATGATACTGGGTTCCAGATATGGGAAGTATCATTTGACGACACAACAGAATTTATACATAACTAATATTTCAACTGTTTCGTGGTAAGATCTGACCACATTTTTAATGCATTATAAATAAGGAAAATATGTCATGTATTGTGGCAATTAAATGTGGGTATAGCAGGTACAGTGGAGCCTCAGGTCGTGACTGTAATCCATTCCAGGATTTAGGCCGCAACCCGATTTGGTCGTGACCAGAAGCATGACCATCTGTGCATGCGTGGAATCGCTGCCCCCAAAATGGTGCCGAAGGGGAAATCGGTGCGGAAAGGGAATCTTTCCGCACCGATTTTGTTCCCCATCCGATTTTTGAATTGTGACCTGATTCAAAAATCGAGTGAATTTTTTCTTTGCCACCCGATTTGGTCACGAACAGAAGCGTTCGCCACCCAAGGTTCCACTGTACCTGAGATGCAAAATCCAGACAATCACGATGGAAGAGTTGTGCATCTTTGCTGCCATCTACTGGATATTTCAATTTCTGCAGAACCTTTATGGCCATATATGTTCTAGTTCTAAGGGTCTTGGCTCTGCTTTTTAGTTTAGAATATTGATTATCAGATTTACTGGATTATATAAATACATTTTATATAAATAAAATCTTCCTTGCTCTTTATTGGTATGAGATTCATATGGATAAGGTGCTTTTTGCTGCAATATTTAGACAAGGGAGCCATGGACGAATTAGGCAATCAGGAGCTATTATTTCAAAGTCTTCTGTGTCAATACAGGTAGTCCTCAAATTTCTGCTTCGCCCAAAAATTCTGTTGCTAAATGAAACATTTGTTAAGTGAGTTTTGTCCCAGTTTACGACTTTTCTTGCCACATTGGTTAAGTGAATCACTGCAGCTGTCACGTTAGTATTTATTTATTTATTGAATTTATATTGCCGCAGTTTATACTAACTGTCCAGGGCTACGTGTGGTCCAGGGGCCACGGACGGACATACCTGAGATAAACTGTCAGGATTCCTTTTAGACCCAGTTGATACAAAAATACAATACATAAAATGAAAAGTGGATCTCCTTTTCCTGGAGGACTTTACGAATACTAGAGAGGAGTATTAAAAAGTTAAGTTGTAAATCTCATTCAAGAACATTGAAAGCATTCTGCACAATACACATTTTATTACACAACTGAATATAAAAGTGCTGGCATAAACACACTAGCATTTTAAAGATGAAGAGCTGGGAGTTTTTTCTGTGCCACTTCTTTCATTAAGTGCCAACATACAAGGCACAAACATTAATCTTTTCAATAAAGTAAAAGCAAATAGTAAGTATTCAGGTAACTAGAACCCACAGAATACAGTAGTCAGTTCCCACACTCATTTAATTGCGGCAGTATAATTCTCTATCAATTCAGCATTTTAAAAGTGATTTTTAGAAAAGTAATCCTAATTAAATAACAATTAATAAATTATGTGATGTTTATAGGTACAGAGCAGGGTTCATGAAGGCAATTTTATAGATTAATACCATACCTCAGTAAATTCCTTTTCTTCTCAAAATTTTGATGAATGCCAGTGTGCACATATGAATGTTGAAAATGCAAGACAAATTTTCTGGATATTTTTCTAAACCAGAAAACAGTGACAGACACCTAAATGTGATTGTCAAAGTTCATTGGTGTCAGTCTGAGACGTGGAAAAATGAGTATTTATTTTTGGTCATTCTTGAAATCCATTTGAGATTATCAGCATTCAGAGGTAAATACTAACATTCCCAAAATATAAGGGCTGATATATCTGCTGCTGAACTGCTTAGGGACCAATAAGGAAAATAAACATAAGGACATGTGGTCAATTATGCTCAATATTATGTTAGGGAGAAGACACAGAACAGTCTATGGGGCTAGAGGCAGAATTATTTAGTTAATTAATTAATTCTTAGCTGTTTAGACTCAGAAACCAAGCCTCAAAACAAGATAACTATAGTATAGGGTAAATTAAGCCTCTCTTGGTTCTTCAAGTCACTTAATCTGTTTTATCTGTTTAAGAAGGACTAGAAGCAACACTAGGATTCTAGATTCCTGATGGGACTACTACAAATGATATGGACACTTGTGTTAGATAATTTTTCAAGGGCTGGTTGCTAAGAACACATGCAAACAGGAGTGTTACCATCACTATCTTCACAGTTGTTGATGGACACTGCTTTACTAATAGTGAAGGAACAACACCATGCTCCACTTTCTTAATTGTACACTTTTTTCACCACTTCAATATTATTATCCTGACTTGTCACCTTCAGAAGGAATCAATATACCTCCCATTTGTTGATTTACATTTGGAGAAGGTGACTTCCACACCAGCCTCATCTCAAATTGCTGCACTGGAAGTTATTTTGGAGGATCTGGGCTGGATTTGCTCTCTAGGTGACCCGCACACTGAAATGATTGCACACTGTTTACTTTAGGGTAAGCAATATACCAAATGCAGAAACTGTAAGGCAAAGACATTAAATAAGGATATAAATATATTGGAGCATCATGCTTCCATCTTGGCCTTATTGAACTTGATTAATGAGTTTTGGGTGAGTTGCAAGACACTCTATTAATTGCTGCAAATTGGAATTGATGGGTAGAGTTTTCAGTAATTATATGTTCTGCATTTACAGTATATTGGATTTATTAATTATTTAGGTATTCTTATCCCATGTGGTTTTTCTCAAATTATATTAAATGTGAATAAGAAAGAGGTTTCTATGGATATTGACACAGTAGGTGAAGGTCTTTTACCCTTTGAAATAGGGTAAATGTTCTAAAAATGAATCAAATTTCCAGAATCAAATTTCCATACATATAGCAATAGCAATAGCACTTAAGACTTATATACCGCTTTATAGTGCTTTACAGCTTTCTCTAAGCAGTTTATGGAGTCAGCATATTGCTCCCAACAATCTGGGTCCTCATTTTACCGATCTCAGAAGGATGGAAGGCTGAGTCAACCTTGAGCCTGGTGGGATTCGATCTGCCAAATTGCAGGCAGCTGGCAGTCAGCAGAAGTAGCCTGCAGTACTGCACTCTAATCACTGCGCCACTGAGGCTCTAATATATTTCTGGAAAATATTTTTAAAAATCACAATACGTTACTCTCTAAATTTCTATGTTTTGCTCCAAAAATATCATTGAAAAATGTATCAATTAAGGTTGGGGAGTTTGGCTTTCTGAATACTGAATTATATCCAAATTATATCCAAATTATACCACTATGCATATTTTTGACTGGTATCAAACTTTGGATGACTTCATTTAATATTATCCTTCTTGGGCTTTTTAAAAAAATATTTGCAGGTAGCAAATTGGTTAACTGAACCATTTGGAGTTCATAATATAATAGATTAGATATAAGACCTATCACTGTTATATAAGTTTGAATGCTGTGGATACTGAACACACTGGAAAATAGCAATTTAATTTTTGTTCTCATGTTTATATGATGTTATCGGATAAATCAGATCTTCAAATTAATTAAAAGCAAGTTTTATAGAAATTTGAATGGATGCTGCTATTTTTACTTTAGATCAATTATCAAATGATCAGTTTCAATATTAAACAGACATTTGTCATTAGTCTATTGCCACCTACTGACAATATTGATAACACAACATATGTTGATTTGGGCCAGAAGCACTTTCAGCTTCAAAATCACCTAACTTATTAGAATTGATTACAAAATCTTGAGATTAAAAATTCCAAAATTTATCATCATAAATACTTGCTGATAAATAAATTCAATATTCAGATTTTAAACACTAAATGGAATAAGGAATTGGAGTTTTCCATTTTGTCTAAAGATTGTCATAACCTCTTTGCCAAAACGTTTAATCAATTTTCAATTATTAATTATTCAACAAAAATAATATTTGGAACATACTGGTCAATTCTGAATTTGCTCTTATTTCTAAGAAGTGTTTGTTTAACACTGTAAAGGAAAATTTATCAACTAAGTTACTCAACTCACTGAAGATCTAATGTTATGTGTGGATTATGAAAGGATTGTTATGGATATAATATATATATATATATATATATATATATATATATATATAATTATAATTATAATTATAATTATAATTATAATGGAATATGATAGTCCTTTACTGAAAATTTTGTGTAAAATTCTAAATACAAAAGAATGTATAATTTAAGTATACATTACTACATATATATGTAAATGAACAAGATATTCTCATTTATGAATAATCTAGTTTCCCTTTTTTCTGTTTATTTAAAGGCAAACAAGTAAAAGGGGAAAAAGAGGAAATTTAGAAAGAAATTTAATTAAATATATATGCACTGGCACCATTTCCACATCTTTCTATTCTTGCAAATTATTCCTGCTTCCAGTGTAGCTATATATTAATTCATAAATTGTTTGTTGTTCTTTAAATATCTGCATATCTTAAAATTTCTCCATACATATTCCTATCTTTAGGAAACACTATTTCAAGCTATCTAAATTCATCTACTTACTCTTCATTTTTGCCATACTAACATTATTTACAAATAATTTGTGTTGCAGCATCTTCTGCACACAAATGAAATTTAAGTCTACTTTCCCAACCAACATTCTCACCACAAATATTCCTTACATATTTATCCATAAATAGCAATCATGGAATCATAGCATATTCATATATTTTTAGTCCATGACCAGTGATGAATGATTTGCTATGGACTCAATTTATTCTCACAAATGTTTTACTTCCTTTATATATTTTACTTATTGCAGATAGGAATCAACCTACAATTTCATATTTCTACAAAACTTTTCATAATTCTTGATATTGATTTTATTGTATGTCTTTTCTAAGTGAATATTTTCACAATCATACGTTTCTCAATAAGCTTCTGTAAATAAAAAAACTCAGGTTTGCAAATTTTCTGCTCAGGGAATTGCGGTACTTCCCCAGTTTTTCCCACTAGCACCTCTTGTATACTTTTGATAATAGTTCTCTGAACATGTTCCAGGCATATTTAACAATCTTATCATTCTTTCATTTTTGCATTCATTCTTGCTACTTTCCCCATTGTAAAGAGAGACAATAATAACATTCTTCCAATTGTCAAGCACAAAGGCAATCTTCATGTACAGTACACGTTCACAAGTTACTCTGTAAACCAGGGGTGTCCAACCTTGGCAACTTTAAGACTTCTGGACTTCAACTCCCAGAATTCCTCAGCCAGCAAAGCTGGCTGAGGAATTCTGGGAGTTGAAGTCCAGAAGTCTTAAAGTTGCCAAGGTTGGACACCCCTGCTGTAAACAAACCTTTTTAACATGTCTCCAGTTATATCACCTACACTTTGCGATTTGTCAACATTCTCAATTTGTTAAGAGCATTTACGGCTTTTTAAACCAACTTTTTCTTGGATACCAATACGTATATATATGATACATCACTTTCTGATATATCAAAAAATACCATTTCCATACCAGCATTCCATTCAGATCCCTAAAGTATTTTTCCAGTATTTCCTAACGTTAGTTTTTATCAAAAACAATTTCATCACGTTTATCTTTCATTCTACTGATTTTGAGGGAAGCTCTTTCTCTAATCATCTTCATGCCCTTCCAAAACAGATCACATTTCCCCCCATTTTCTCTCTCCTTTTTATTCTTTACAACGCCTTACTGTTTTAACTACAATTCTTTTTCTATATGCACATTATATAATAGATTTATCCCATCCCACGTTTTGCAGCAATTGTTCTATTATATGTATTTTTTTCCCCAAGCATAGTCTCCATCATTATTTTTCCAAAAAGCTTTCTTTTTCATGCTTCTCACTTAGCGTGACTCCACACTCTACTTTAGAACTTATTTTTTTAAAGTAGCTTTCACTCCTTCTTTCATGACATACATTTTCTATCCTTTCTGTTAAAGAGACAAATCTGGCTTCTGATACTTTTTCATGCGGCACTCCTGATTTTGAGATTTCTTCTCCTCTCCTTCTCCTTCCTTTCACTTCTTTGCTTTTCATTCATGTCAGTTTTCAACACAATCCATTCTGAATTCTACCCCAAAATGGTGTATCTTACATGACCTATTTTCCCTTTATATAATAAACCAAACCAATCATACTTTTAAATGTATGTTCATTCCTTTGTCAAACAGAATTAATCTCATGATTCAAGCATGTTTTTGAAACAACCTTTTTTACACTGATACTTAACAGTCATCATTCTCATTCATGATTTTTTAGCTATCTGAATGCCCCAATCATTTTTCTCTGTACTGTATTTCCTTGTTCCCAACCATCCATTCATGACTTTGTCATCCATTCCAACCTGATAATTCTTGCCTGCAGTTTTAGGGGTCTGTGTCTTGACCAAATATAAGGTGAATAACCCACTATCACCTTTGCAATGGAAGTTTTTATGTTATAAAGTCAAATCCATAGCAACCCATCATTATACTTCATGAGATTTGAAATTTGACTAGACTAGAACAACAGAGTTGGATGGGATCTTGGAAGTGTTCTAGTTCAACCCACGTGCCCTATGCCATTCCAGATAAATCATTGTCTAGTCTCTTCTTGAAAACTATTGAAAATTATTCAGTCAATGATCAAAACAGTAAAAGAGTTGGACAGCAGAGTTCATTACAAAAATATAGCATAATAAAAAATCTACTTACAATCGTATGGAAAATTCCAATGATACAGCTATAACATAACTCACCCCAGGCATAATATTTATTCTTTGTTACAGCAGATCTAATTCTATACTAATATGTCTGCATGCTTTAATAGCTGTGACACAACATTTCGCTACATTATATGCTTATTGTGTGATAAGAAAAAAACCCAATATAAAACATATCTGATTATCATGGCTATTTGAGATCTGGCCTTTGAACAATAGAATTTCTGCCAACAGGAAAAGGAAAATGTGGGTACTTATCATGCATTATTAGCTCAACTTTGTGCTTTACAAACCCTGGACCATGAAATATGATGCTCTTCCGTTAATCTCAGAAATGAAATCTAATGTGAATCTCAGCTAATGCTCACCAAAACAGCAAGTGTGAAAAAAAATGTGCTCTGAGAACACAAAATGCTTCTTGACACTTGATAGACTGGATGGCTAATCTTGGGAAAACACCAATCCTGGTTAACCTTTAAACTGAGCTGCTTCACATGACACCATTGAATTGCAACTATGAAATGTTTTGATTTATATTCCAGTTTTCCACCAAAGAGAATTGAAATTTATCTGCAAGTAACAACTAACGCATACAACTATTTGGCAATAGTTAGCAATTTCATAGTGGTAAGTGCCATGAACATTATAAAAAATACAAAATGCAGAATATAAAAAATACTAGGAAGATGGGTCTCTTGTTGTACATACTTTTAATCACTGCAATTGATCCAGTGAACTGAAGGTGACCTAGGAAACCAGGTAACCAAACAACTGTGTTTAAAATATGTATCTCTATATACAACACATATTTTTAACACATTTGGTTTGTTATGAGTATTGATAAATTCAGAAAAGTGTGACATCTGTAGAATAATTATGTTTTTATTTGCATGTTAGTCAGGGCGTTCCCAAGAAAGTCATTTCACATGTGAATCAAACAGTGATTGAATCCAGAAATTTATTGGCCAACTATCAGATTCATAGAGTTAGACGGGATAATGAGGTCTTCTTTAAGATCAGCCTTACACCATTCCAGACAACTTACTGTCCAACCATTGTTGGAAACATTCAGTGAAAAGTTTGCTTGAAATCATAATGCTCAACTCCAGCTGTTCTATTGTTTAATAGCTCTTGTTGTCAGAAAAATTCTCTTGTTTCCGGCTTGATTCTCTCTCTATAAAGCTTCCCCCCATTATGAATGAAGATGAACACAGGTGTTCCAGGATATTACAGGATCCAATCTGGATCCATCACCGGAATCAGAGATTTAATCTTCCAAGCTTTTGGACTCATGTTGAAGCTCATACTCACACTCTGCTAGAGATAAATTCCTTGAGGATGGGCTCCAGTATGAATCTGAAAGCTTTGGAAGACTAAACCTCTGGTCTCAGTGACTGATCCAGATTGGATCCTGCTTTCCTGCATTAAATCTTGTCTTACCCTTGGACAGTAAGGAGAATAAATCATTATCTAGGTCCTTAAGGAACCAGATAATACGTGATGTAGACATCCAAGTGATTAACTATGTTTAACTATAATTCAGATCCTATAATATTTTTAGTCACCAAAAAGGCCCTTTAGCCTGTGAATACCTGTAATTAATCTTTGCTTAAGACATGTGCTGTCAGACCTGTCACAGCAGCTGATAGATTATTTGTCCATCAATGCCAAAGGCATCCTAGAAAAAAACATTTAATAATCAAATCCTGCACTGAACAACCAAGTCAAACTTTTCAAATAAGTCAGGGAATTGGGGTCTCTGGGTCTTCATAAATATAGAACAGCACTTTTAAACTTTTGGCTGTACTAGTTTCTTGACAAGAGTCTTCAAGGAAGGAGGAGGAAGTCAAGCAAGATGATTTTGTAGGATGTGAGGATAGGAGGAGTTCTTAAAGATCATCTGGTCTAACTCTTTCCAGTGAAGAAATCTACAGATTTACAGACCTCTGACAGATGGCCATCCAACTATGTTCAAATAACCTCCAATGAGAGGGAGTCCATCACCACTTCTGCTGTTGAATAACTACTACTATTAAGAATTCCTTCCTAAAATCCGATCTACTTACTTCTATTTAAATCCTCCTTTTGTAACTGTGAACATTTCTCTCTGTCTGCTTCATTTCAGATGCCAGGACACAACAAACCAGAAGATTTTGTTTCTCTTCAGAACAGATCTACATTACACATTGTGTAATAGGTCTATTACACAATGGAATCGCTCTCTTTCAGCGTAGAGGTGGGAAGGTAGGTAAGAGCAAATGCAGTGAGGTCAGGTTGAAGGAATGAAATGTCAAGATGGCAATCACAGCCATGTAATCAAAGCCTCACCCCTTTTTTAACATGTGTTACGATGAACACTTCTGTAACCAAACAAGACAGACACAGACTTCAATGGATAATTAGAACTGCAGGAAAAAACAATTGCTACTGTTAGATCTGGAGGTGTGGGCGCAATAACGGAGACGAGGCATCGGGTAGTGACTCAACTCTTTAATAGTGACTTCAGAACAGAGCAACATACTTGGGCAGCAGCAGCTCTTTTATAGAGCTGGCTGCTGTCGCAACAACCAATGAAAACGAGTTTAACCGCACTTAAACTTCCAATCCGAGCTGGCCCGCTGTCAGCCAATCAGACCAGCCAGAGGCGGCCAATCACGATCACTTGTTTGCGGACCAATCAGAACTGCAGGATTACGAGCCTGCAGTTGGAGTGAAGCTAGTAGAGTTTTTTAATAATGAGTTTATTTAGTTAGTTCGTAACACCCCTCCCCCCTAGGTTCCGTCTGAGGGGTGGGGTGACATATTCTTTCAAGTAAGCAGGCCGTTTCACCTGCCTGTTCGATTTTCGCTGTTCCACCGGTTTCCGTTCTGGCTCCGGTGGATCGTTTGTAGGACCGGGTGGTGACGATGGTTCCACTATCCCGCTGGGTGACTCAGGGCTGTTTTCTCTGTTGTCATCTGGGTTCCCTGGACTTGCTTCCCTGACTGGGCTGCTTTGTGGCGAGGCCATCGCCCGGCTCGGGCTTCCGTCGGGAGGTGAGTATCCCCTGGTTGGTTGTGCAGTCTGCTGGGCTTCAATTATTGGGTCCTCTGTTATTCCTCTTTCGGCCCCCTCGTCTTCCCTCCCCCCCCCGGTTAGAAAGTCAGGGGTTGAGAGAGAGCTAGGTGCCAAACGGGAACGAAGTTGGTCTATATGGTGCTTCCATAATTTGCCGTCATTAGTCTGCAAGCGGTAAGATCTGGGGCCAGTTAGTTGCGTGATAGTAGCGGGGACCCACAATGGGTCAGCCGAGAAGTTTTTCGCAAAGACTAAATCGCCTACCTTGAACGCACGACACTTGCTGTTGGAACTGCAAGGTTTTTCCGGCGTGTAGGTTGGGTGTAGGCGATCAAGGTGTGAGCAAAGTTTCCGGCCCATCAAGAGTTCGGCCGGGGTTCTGTTCGTGGTGCTGTGCGGTGTGATGTGTTGGAGAAGAAATATTCTGTTTATCTTATCCTCAATATCGCCATGTTCCATTTTGTGCAATGTTTTTTTGATGAATTGTATCATTCGCTCAGTCCTGCCATTGGCCACAGGGTGAGCCGGCGAAGTTAAGGCATGGCGGATGCCCTGGTCCGCTAGGTACTGTTCGAATGCAAGGGCAGTGAACTGGGGGCCATTATCCGAGACTAAAACGTCCGGTAGTCCGTGCGTAGCAAATAGTCTATTTAATTTTTTAACAACGGCTTCTGTTGTGGTGCTTTTCATTTTGTGGACTTTGAGCCAGTTGGAATAGGCATCCACCATTATTAGAAAAGTGTGTCCCTTGGTGGGTCCCGCAAAATCAAGGTGGATACGGGACCAGGGGCCACGAGGTGCATCCCATTCAGTTGGAATTGCCTTCGGTGGGGCAGCGCGGATTTCCTGGCGCTTGTTGCATGTGGCTACCCAGGCTTCTATCTGTTTATCGATACCTGGCCATCACGTGTAACTTCTTGCTAACGCCTTCATTCGCACGATGCCTGGATGACCGTCGTGCAAAAGTTTTAGGACGCTGTGTTGTAATTTTTCAGGAATTATGACTCTGTCTCCCCACAAAACGCAGCCCTTCTGGGAGAACAGTTCCGTCTGTCGGTTTTTGAATGGCGTGAAGGTGTTGTCGGTTTCGTTGTCGAGCCAGCCTCGTTCCACCCAGCTGAGGACTCGAGCCAATGTAGAATGCTTCTTTGTTTCCGCGGCGATGTCTCGTGCAGTCAGTGGTGGCAAAGGGAGAGTTTCAATTTGGAGTGCAGTAAGGGTTGGAGCTGGATCGTCTATGGCTTCCGGTAGCGGAGAATGGCTCAAGGCGTCAGCGTGGGGAATGGCTTTCCCCGGGCAGTGTTGCAGTTGATAACCGTATGCGGCTAGAAACTCTGACCAACGGGTCATTCTTGGTGATAAGATGTGGGGAGTAGGCTTGTCCCCCGCTAATATGCCAAGCAATGGTTTGTGATCGGTTATTATGGTAAACGGCCGTCCATATACATATTCATGGAAACGTTTAATAGCGGCTACAATAGCGAGAGCCTCTTTATCGAGTTGGCTATAGTTTCTTTCAGTCTTTGATAATGTTCGGGAAAAGAAAGCAATAGGTGCCTCATTGCCGTTTGGTAGAACGTGACTTAAAATGGCTCCCACCCCAAACAGTGAGGCATCGCACGTGACAGTTAAAGGCAAAGTCTCATTATATTGCATTAATACAGCGTTTGAGGTTAAGAGATCTTTGACTTGCTGGAATGCTCGTTCTTCCCGTTGTCCCCAGACCCAGGAAGCCTTTTTGTCGAGCAGACGATGTAGGGGCTCAGCTACAGTCGCCTTCTGGGGCAAGAAGATATTATAAAAGTTAATGAGCCCCAGGAAGGCTTGGAGGTCTGTTTTATTCCTAGGTCTGGGGGCATTTTTTATGGCTGTTACTTTTTTTTCGGTAGGATGAATTCCCCTTTTATCAAGAAGGTACCCCAGGAATTCAACCCTCTCAGTACAAAGTTGACATTTGTCTTTCTTTACCCTTAAACCGGCGTTTTTGAATTTTTGGAGAACTGCTCTGAGTCGGTTCTCTAATACATCTCTAGTGGGGGCAGCTATCAGGACGTCATCGAAATAAGGCATGACCCCTTTTATGCCTTGTAGTAATCGCTCCATCAGGCTTTGAAATATGCCTGGTGCTACACTCACGCTGAACTGGAGCCTATTACATTTAAACGCACCTCTGTGCGTGATGATAGTCTGGGCCTCAGCAGTCTCTGCATTTACGGGTAGTTGCTGGTATGCCTGGGCTAGGTCCAATTTTGCAAAGATCTTTCCGACGCCCAGGGAGTGAAGAAGATGTTGAACCACCGGTACAGGATAAGCGCTTTGCTGAAGCACATGGTTTAGGGTGGCTTGGTAAACCCCACAAATTCTTATCGATCCATCCGGTTTTATGGGTGTTACAATCGGGGTTTCCCAACGGGCATGATCGATCGGTTCTAACACCCCTTGGGCTATCAATTTGTCCAATTGTTCATCAATCTTTGGCTTGAGTGCAAAAGGCACTTGACGAGGCTTAAGGCGTATGGGTGCAACATCAGGGCTGAGGCTAAACAATATGGGGGACCCCTTGTACTTGCCTAGCTTCTCTGTGAATATGTCCTGGAACTCCTGGACGAGGGCTGCTTCCCAGTCACTGCTTCCGGTCTGGTGAATGCCGGCTAGTTCAATCCCCAATGGAGCGAACCACTGTAAACCCAACAAGCTGGGCCGGTCTCGATCGACGATGGTAAGAGGCAGAGTTGCGGTGTGGTCTTTAAAGGAGACCTGGACGTGGCGGGACCCGGCAACGGGAATTCGGTTTCCCTGGTAGTCCCTTAATATGACTTTCTGGGTGCTGAGGTCTTGACGCCGGATGTCAGGGATCAGCTGTTTGAAGGTCCTCCACGAGACCATTGATAGGGATGAACCCGAGTCTATTTCCATTACGCATGGATGATTCTCAATGGCGACCTTCACTCGGATCTTTCTTGCATCTAAGGATGATGCGTGACCGATGGTGATGGTTTGATGCGTCTCTTCTCGCCTAGCTGACGCAGCAGGCGCTCGATTTCTGTAGGGATAGTGGTTCCATTGGTGATTCAGGCGGTCCCGGTTTACGGGTGGGCTGCCCGTCGTTTGGTGGGAGTTGTTTCCTCTACGGATTGGACTTGACCCCCGCTTGCTCCTGCAGACTTTGGCGATATGGCCCCTCTTTCCACAGGAACGGCAGAGTGCGTCGAGGAATTTGCAGTCAGATCGCGGGTGATTGCCCCCACAACCGGCGCATTGACGTGAAGGTTTTTGGCTTCGCTGGTCGCGCTGGTCGCGCTCTGACCTGAGTCGGTTGACCTCTTTTTCCTCACTATCAGATGGGGATTCGAGGTCTTCATGATGCGCTGTTGTTGAGTGCCTCTCTGGAAAAGGCGAAGCATCTTTGGTGAGTTGACGGAGTGGTGCGTTGGTGCGGCGCATTCAAGCGGCCGACTTCCTGGTTGCCTCTGCTGCAGTAGCGTCAGCGATGACATCTGCAAGATCGATGTCCCCTTTAGCCATGATCTTGCTCTGCGCCGTGAGGTCATCTAATCCCAGAACTATGCGGTCTCGCATGGCTTCTTCGAGGTTTGAAAAACCACAGAGTCCACCCAGGTTCCGGAGGTCAGCGATGAAGTCTCCAACGCTCTCGCCTTTCCGCTGGTCCCTCTGGTAAAACTTGTGTCTCCGGATGAGGGTTGGCACCGCGGGTGCATAATGGGCCCGAAGAATAGGAGCGAGGTTATCCCAATCCATTGACTTAACCTCTGCAGGCTTTGCAAGTGCCTTAGCCATTTTAAAAACGGCAGGCCCGCAATGGGTCAGGAAGACAGATCGTTTCTTGCCAGGCGAAGCGTCCTTCAGGTTGTTGGTCTCCAGGAACATCTGGAACCTGTCTATATACGAGTCCCAGTCTTCGTTAGCCGGGTCAAATGGAGCGGGTGGTATGGTGCCACTGGCCATCTTGCCGTTGTTGACACTCTTTTAGCCATGTGCTCTGTTCGGTGCACAGCGAGTGCTCAGTTGGCTCTATCGTCTCCGCATCCCATCCTCGTCGACAGTGTTAGATCTGGAGGCGATCTTTTATAGAGCTGGCTGCTGTCGCAACAACCAATGAAAACGAGTTTAACCGCACTTAAACTTCCAATCCGAGCTGGCCCGCTGTCAGCCAATCAGACCAGCCAGAGGCGGCCAATCACGATCGCTTGTTTGCGGACCAATCAGAACTGCAGGATTACGAGCCTGCAGTTGGAGTGAAGCTAGTAGAGTTTTTTAATAATGAGTTTATTTAGTTAGTTCATAACAGCTACCAACCTACCTTCCATTGAGGACCTGTATACTGCATGAGTCAAAAAGAGGGCTGTGAAAATATCTACAGACCCCTCACATCCTGGACATGAATTGTTTTAACTTGTACCCTCAAAATGACGCTATAGAGCATTGCACATCAGAATAACTAGACACAAGGACAGTTTTTCCACGAATGCCATCATTCTGCTAAGCAACTAATTCCCACACAACACTGTCAAACTATTTACTAAGACTGCATTACAGAGGTGGCATTCAGCAGGTTCTGACCAGTTCTGGAGAACTGATAGCGGAAATTTTGAGTAATTCGGAAAACCGGCAAATCCCACCTCTGACTGGAGATTTTACAGTATCCTTCCCCTGCCACGCCCACCAAGCCACGCCTACAGAACCGGTAGTAAAAAAAATTGAATCCCACCACTGTTGCATTACTATTACTCTTCTCATCCTTCCTATTACCTATCTCCTCCCACTTATGACTATAACCTTGTTGCTTGTATCTTTACGATTTATATTGTTTTATTTCATTTCCTAGTATGATTTGATTGCTTACTTAGTATCCTATGACCATCACTAAGTGTTGTATCTTATGATTCTGGATGAATGTATTTTATTTTTTCTTATGTACACTGAGAGCATATGCAGCAAAGACAAATTCCTTGTGTATTCAATCACACTTGGCCAATAAAGAATTCTGTGGCAAAATAACTGCACCAAAGTCAGGAGAATCTGTGAGAAAGGAACAAGTGCATTTGTGCAGCTGGCCTGTTGATTCCCCTCTCTTCTGGGAATGTGAGAAAATTCTGGGAGGAAAAGGCAATCATGTCCAAGTGTATCTGAAATGCACGAAAACCTAAAAAAAAAAATCTCATTATGGAAACTGACCAGGAACTGGATTTTTTTCCTCCTTGAAAATTAATGAGCACCACTGCCAGATGGCATCTGATGTGGTGAGAACACTGGAGATGTCTCAAGTAGGAAATGCAAAGGTTTTTTTTTTTCACCCGTACATAAAAGCAACAATTGAGAGGATGCACTGTGATCATCCTGGCATAAGAAGCTGGCCTGTCTCTGAATCAGTTCTTTCCCCTTTGCCATCAGACATTCTGGCAGAGGTAATACTATGCAGTGAGTTTGGCATGCTTCTACAGCTTAGCAACAATTGGTGAAAGGTGGGAATGATTTCTCAAGTTGCATAGAGGGACTAAATGCCACGATTCACATTCAACTGGGGAAAGAAGATAAACTAGTCATTAGTGAAATTTATAACCTCCCCAAGTCCTTCCAACTTTTGTGTCATGATTCTCCTTCTCAACTCATTAAAATGTGGCTGGCGACCAAGGTGTTGCCTGTGACCCTCTTTTACTCATTTTTCAGAAGATTCCCCAGAACCATATCCCTAAAATTTGGCTCCAGTCTGATTTCCTTTGGATAAATTTACAGCATTTGGAAACAGGAACATGCCAAGAAATTTCGAGAGGGTGAAAAAGAATCAAGAAAATTGGATTTGACTCAGGTATGCGACATTATTCATTTGACTTTTGTACCAAGGATATTGAAATGATATGTCTTAAAAAAAAAGTTTGATAGTCCCTTAGTCCACCGTACACCCTATAAATTTGAGCATAGATTACTGGAAAAGAAAAAGGAACCTGACCAAGACACCTAATTTTGGCAGTGCAACAGTGAAGTAATTTATTCCTGTTCACTTACTTCCTCCCATCTTTCTACTCAGTTACTTGCATGATGATCGAAGTTACATGTAATCCTTGACTTATGATTGGTTGCTTAGCAGGCAACCAAAAGCTAAATACAAACAGATTTCAAAGTTGCAACAGCTGCACATCTTGCAGTCACAAGATCACATTTTGGGCCATTGGCTCACCTTTATGGATATATGTAATATCTGCGCACATGGGACCAAGATTTTCAACATTTTTTTTGTCAATTTCCAGTGTTTACTTCCAGTTTTGTAAGGGATGAGCAGAAGCTGAGCTAGAGGGCAGGGCTAAATGTGTCATCAGTTTGGAGTTACCGAGAGACTGGACTTGGGTTTCCTGCTGCTGTGTAATGACTCAAAACTGATGATGCATTTAACCCCACCCTCCAGTTCAGCCTGCTCATCTCCTGCAAGTTTCCAGCAAAAAAAAAAAAAATAAAGTCCAGTGGGTAAAATTGACCCACTTAATGACTGTTGCAAAAAAGGAGCTAAAATTTGGGTCCCATCATATGGTAACCCACTTAACTGCAATGATTTATGACCATAATTCCAGGCTCAATTAAGGTTGCAAATTGAGAACTATCTGTACTGACAAACTGAGAACCAGTTGGCATAGTAGCTAACCATGAGTTCTAGTCCCCCACTTGGACATAAAAGATGGCTGGGTGACTTTGAGCTAGTCATTCTCTCATCCCAATCCATCTCATTGGGCTATTGTCATGGGGAAAATAGAAGATAGAGCATTCTGTATGCTGCCATGAGTTGTATAAAATAAAGGCAGGATATAAATCTACAGTGATAGTTCATTTCTTCTGTGCAAATTTGGTTCATCAAGAAAGCGAATGCATTTCTGTAATTTTTCATAAGAATATGAGAATCACCAATTATCCAGAGCAACATAGATGTTGGCATAGTGAAAAACATTCATTGTCTTACAACCCAATCCTAAAGCCTAACCAGTTCCATAAAGCCTTCTCTCAGATAACTGAGAATTTGATTGCAACCTAAATGTTTAAATTTCTTTTGACTGCATTCTGCAGGGGCACACTGCTAATGTGATATAAGTCTCTGAGATATTTCTGCATAGTCAGTGTTGTGGCAACAGTTCTTAGCACAGCAGAGAGAAATGAACGTAGTTCAACAACAGAAAGAGCAAAAGGATCCCATAAGTGGAAATGAAAGGACCACAATATAATTGCTTAAAGAGATTGTATCATTTAGGCATTATCTGACTATCTTCATTGGTCTTGATGTGCCAGCACAATCTTCTTATTAACACCTACTCATACACTGAGGAATAACAAGTGAAAGAAAGCTGCTGGAAGGACTTAAATGGAGACAAAAGCTCCCATCTGTGCAGTTTTTCAGTTGAAGGAGCTCTGCCCCCATTTATTTTAGAGAAAAAAAAGCAGAAATCAGACTAAATTGTTCCATTGCCACCTTTCCTCTCAGCATTAAGAGAGGCCATTGAGGGGACAGCTAATGGTTGGAATCCTTTAAATAGCTCTGTCAGGCCTGCTTGAGTCAGGGCTCCAGCTTTTATTTTGCCTTGTTTTCTCTCTTGGGTATGAAAATTCAGCTGTTTGCTTTAAGGATGAATGGATGCAGGCCTCCAATTAATTCCTAGGGCCCTCAAACCAGGGGTTGTTATTCAGCAGGTTCTGACCAGTTCTGGAGAACCGGTAGCAGAAATTTTGAGTAGTTCGGAGAACCAGCAAATCCCACCTCTGACTGGCCCCGCCCCCATCTATTCTCTGCCTCCCGAGTCCCAACTGATTGGCTGGGTCTTCTTTTGTTGCCCTGCACAGGAGAATGGAGCTGAAAAGCAGGTTAGCGGGGTGGGGAGGGAATGGAGATTTTGCAGTATCCTTCCCCTGCCATGCCCACCAAGTCACACCCACAGAACCGGTAGTAAAAAAATTTTTTTGAATCCCACCACTGCCTCAAACACCCCATAACTGTAACAGATCCGGCATCCCTGGGTGTGGCTCAGGGTTTGTTTAAAGTGGCCATTCTTTTGCATGTTTGAAGGTCTGTCAGAGCGGAAGTTGAGAAAGGGACAAATGTGTCAAAGCCCAGTTGGTGAGGAGGAGCTCAAAAACAAATGGATCTTCATTTAACATGTAATATCCACCCTGCCTGGCAGCTGAAAGAAAAAAAAAAGCAATAAATTCTCCTCCCCTTTTACACACATACACACACAGACATTACACACTCACAGATGAAGAAAGAAGAAAAAGCAGCCAATAGGTTGAGCTAAACATCACACTAATTTTCAAATCCCTCTGTTAACCATCTGTTATTATATTTAGTGCGTAGAACAGGGATGTTCAAACTCAAGGTCCGCAGGGTGCTTAGATCTGGCCTGCGGTGGCTGCCCTGGAAACAGTGAAGGACCAGCCCACGGTGCCTCTTCCAGCAAAAACAGAGCTCGTGAGGGCCACGCGAGGGTTATAGGAGGCTGTCCCAGCTCAAAACGGGATCCCGTTTTCACTGGCAAAGTGCTCAGGCCACCACAGGTGCCCCCTGACACAAGTGATGTCAAGCTGGCCACTCCTACCCTGGCCACACCTACCCCAGCCGCCCTGAGGTCAAACACAACCCTGATGAGGCCCTCAGTGAAATTGAGTTTGGCATTCCTGGCGTAGAAAGTCTGCAAACAGTTTCCAGTCTCTTATAAAGCTGTCTCTAACTATCTCTAATCCATTATCTCTAATCAAAGCAGTTCATTTCACAATCTCTGCTAAAGTTAAATATTCAATATTTAATTGACATTTTTTCCTTCTTTTTTAACATTATTTTTTTCTTTTGTTTAAATTAAGAGAAAAACAAATGGACCTTCTTCTGATGGGAATAGTTTGTACCAGAAGGACTGAGTCTAAAATTTTGGTATAACTGTAGAGCAAGGGGTCTTCAAACTTGACAGCTTTAAGACTTGTGGACTTCAACTCCCAGAATTCCTCCTCCAGTCATGTTAGCTCAGGAATTCTGGGAGTTGAAGTCCACAAGTCTTAAACTTGCCAAGTTTGAAGACCCTTGCTGTAATGAACAAAGATTTCCCAGCCTGAAAGAAAGGCTGTGTTCCTTCCCGTAGGATTATTTGGGATTCGTGTCCCAAAAGCGGAGAAGTGATTTCAAAACAGAGAGAGTAAGTCTGATGCTTCTCTCCTGAGGCTGTGGTAAAGCTGAGGAAATACAAAGGACCCCAATATCTTCCAGTCCTCCAGCATCCCCAATGGAGGTGGAGTTGAAGGAGAAATGTAGGTCAGCTTTTAAATTAATTCTGATTACTCACAACGGGAGGGTTTATTTTTGAAAGAAAATATACATTCTCTTTTCTGCCCCTACCAGTTCTATACTCTCAGTTCTTTGGTGATAGAGATTGGATGAAAGGTATGGGGAAAAAAAATGACTAACTCCTAAATCACAGATACAACCTTCAAAGAGTCAGTTATGGGAAAAATACGTGGACATCCAGGCACTGAATCAATCTTGATTGCATTATTGAAAGCTTGAGAAAGCTATAAAAAGCCACGAAGAAGTAAATGAATGCCATGTAGCTTGGTTGGAGTTCCCAACTGGTTTCTATAGCAGCTTTGTCATTTTATCCTGCCTGAACTTATTTTCTAAGGACTAGACACGAATAGGCTGGATGGCCTGGTCACGTACATGGGTGTAAAACACCAGGAAAGAAAGGCTTTCACAAATAGTAATAGCAATAACATTTAAACTTATATTATGCTTCACAATGCTTTACAGCCCTCTCTAAGTGGTTTACAGAGTCGGTGTATTGCCCCCAACAATCTGGGGCCTCATTTTACTGACCTCGGAAAGCTGGAAGGCTGAGTCAACCTTGAGTCGATCAGGATCGAACTTCTGGCAGTCAGCAGAATTAGCCTGCAATACTGCATTCTAACCACTGTGCCACCACGGCTCTTGATATAAAATGATCATTGCATCCATATATTTTTTATTATACAGAGTTCCAAGCTTCCTGTCTTTGTATGCTGGGTGCTGTCATTGGTTAGTCATATTAAGTATTTCCAGTTGAATAAGAATTTGCATCTAGAACAAGCTGTATTTTACTTTGATCTTCTATCACTACTACTATGATGAACCACATCCTCATTTATTACCCCAATTTCATGTCAACCCACCAATTTCTCAGCCAGGATTAGTCATCTGTGTGAAACTTCCCATATTATTTGGAGTGCATAAACTTATATTTCTAAAACTTTTCCCCCTTTATAAAATAAAGGCAGTCATATGTTGTTGGCCCGTAATTCATGTAGACTTCATTATTCTAACATTTAGAATATAAGATATTGTAAAGAATGTTAATTATTTTGAATGACCTTTTCAATGTTGTTTGCGGACCATAAAATCCATTTCTAATACTTCTTTGTCCTCTTCAAAGTACAGGTCAAAAATAATTTGTTCCACCAGTAAAATCTGTTTATTTAATTATTGTATTGGGTTCATAAATAATGCCAGCATGAAATACAGAATAGAGGGAAATCGGAAAAGGCATTTTTACTATTAAACTTTTGAACCACTTTGTAAAAGATGCAACTTTTGCATTGTAAATGTGAATAGGCAATTATTAATATTGGATGGAAAGGTGATGAGAAGCAGTTGTAATGTCTACTACATTCTGGTTAAATAAGGTTTTAAATTTGGGAAAGACATTCGTAAAACCAAAACAGCCTCCTCGGCTCTTTTAAAAAATAGAAAGATTTGCTGTTCTGAATGTACGAGATAATGCTTTGAAATGCCAGAGTAATAGAATGGGATTTTCATCCATTTGATCAGATATCATCTCCTAGTCAAATTATGAAATATTGATATTCGAAGAACAGAATTATTTTGCTTCATGGACTGGAACGGAATTAGTAATATAATTTCAAATAGTTGGGGCTGGAGAAAGGTTCTTAGCAAAGCTTAATAATATTGATGAACACTCTCTATCTTGAACCTGCTTAATAATTTGAATGAAACCTTATGGCCCAAGGGAAACATTTCCAGGGCGGTAAGATTAGTTTTTCTCCTTTGGTTTGAAAGAGGACTTCGGCCTTGGTGTATAAAATTCAGTAGTGGTTTTTCAAACTTTGCACCTGCGGTTGCTCATTTCTAACCCGGCACATCTTGAGACTTTTGAGTTTATTGGACACACGAATGGAAACATCTTCTGGAACTTTGTTTTTATATATTAAAAATATTAGCAGCAGCAATGCTTTTATATGATGATTAGAGAATCATATAAAAGCAACCTGGAATGAAGGAGAAACTTGCTAACAATGAGAACAATTAACCAGTGGAACAGCTTGCCCTCAGACGTTGTGGGTGCATCATCACTGGAGGTTTTTAAAGAAAACACCTGGACACCCAACCTGTCTGAAATGATATAGGGCAGTGATGGCTAACCTTTTCGGCACCAAGTGCCCAAAGCGCACATGCACATCCCCAAAATGCAATGGGTGCACACCCCGTGCATGCACCCCACCCCCGCATATGCGTACCACCATGTCCCCATGCATGCATGCATGATCCCCGTATGTGCGCATGCATGTATGACCTCCACCTGTGCACTCCCCCAGGCATTCATGGCAGAGATCCGAAGACCAGCTGGCTGGTGGGAGGCGTGCGCACACATGCGTGGCGGAGCGTAGCTGGGGAGACAGCTCGTGTGCCCAGAGAGAGGGCTCTACGTGCCACCTCTAGCAGGCGTGCTGTAGGTTCGCCATCACAGATATAGGGCCTCCTCTTGAACAGAGGGACGTATTAGGAGACCTCCAGGGTCCTTTCCATTTTTATTTTGATTGACAGTCACTGTTTATCAGGATTCATAGATAGTTAGAGGATTAAGATTGGTACTTTTACGAAGGAGTTGCATCAATTACTCTTGTGGAGACTTGTGAAAGAGTTACAGTTGTTTTTCTGACCAAGGCTTCCTGAGATTGTAATTAAGCACACTCTTAGTCCAAACAACTCTTGTTTTATTTCAACGTTGGGAATGAATTATGTTCATTCCCAGCTTGTAATGAGCCCCAAACAGTCCCTTCGAGATAAGCACCCACTTTTCTCTCCTTTGAATTGCTGCCAACAACCAGAGTGCCAAATGAACTATAAAAAGTCAACTGAAGAACAAAGTCCACACAGAGCTTCAAGGATTAATCCAAACAGAACGAATGACTTTGCTTCCTATAAAGGTTTCTTCACCTTTGCCTGTCCTTTATACCTTATGGGAGGGGCAATCACCTCCAAGCCTTACTCCTGAGTCACCCCTTTTGTCACAGCTGCTCTTGTCTTCTAGCAGCTCTATGCACATGCACACTGGGAACAGGCTCCCCTTGCTCCTCTGCCTCGCTGCTGCCAGACTCCGAAGGTTCTGAAGGCAGCACACCATTCCCAGATGGCCCTGGCCCCATCTCTGCATTGGACGCAGGACCCTCGTCCAAGTCCTCTCCAGATTCCTGGACTGGTCCTCGTTCTTCCCCACTGTCCGATTCTGCTGGCTGCTGGTGAACCACAACAGTCATAAATAGTTTCCCTCCCTCCATATGTGTGTGTCTGTGTTTTTTGGGGCAATGGGGTGGGAATAGGATTGTGGCTCGGGGTCATTTTTTTTCTTTGTTGCTGCTAATAGGTCCCTTAGCACAGTGGTCCCCAACCTTTTTTGTACCAGGGACCAGTTTCAAGCACAAACACTTTTTCAAGGACTGGGGGGTGGGGAGAATCCGAGTTTGGTGGTTTGCTTGCAGACGTTTCATTACCTGACTAGGTAACATCTGATGTTGTTACCTAATCGGGTAATAAAACGTCTGCCAGCAAACCACCAAGTTCAGGGAGCGCCTCGGCCCTGCCTCCCTCAGCCCCATCCCTCAGGTGTCTCCCTCCCTCCCTCAGGTGTCTGCCTCGTTCCTCTCTCAGTCGCTCTCTCGCTGCTCCACCAGCCCAGGAAGAAACTGCTTCAAAGAAGCCGGGGGGGGTGGCTTTTCCTGTCGCCGCAGCTCCTCCGAAGCACCCATTTACCCCCACCCCGCCCGCCCGCGCGCGTGCGCTTCAATCCACAGTGCTCCGTTCTGCTTGCCTGCCTGCCTTCTTCGTTTCGGAGCAGCTTCGGCTGAGAATAATAACTATTCGCCTCTTTTTATCACGAAGCTGCTCCAAACGAAGAAGGCAGGCAGGCAGGCAGAACGGAGCACTGTGCATTGAACGCGTGGCGGGCGGGCGGTGGGGGTAAATGGGCGCTTCGGAGGAGCTGCGGCGACAGGAAAAGCCACGCCCTCCCGGCTTCTTTGAAGCAGTTTCTTCCTGGGCTGGTGGAGCAGCGAGAGAGCGACTGAGAGAGGAACGAGGCGGAGGAAACCGAAGCTGCTGAGCCAGACAGCAGGACAGGCTTGGTTGCTTCCTCCCTCCCCTTCTTTCATTTGTGTCCTTGATCCCCGATCCCAGCAGGATTCACTGAAGGCGAAGAAAGCCGCCATTTTTTTCTTTTTTTTTCTTTGTGGCCCGGTACAGAGTGCTCCACGGACCGGTACCGGTCCGTGGCCCGGTGGTTGAGGACCCCTGCCTTAGCATACATGCCTGTTTCCAGCTCAGAAAAACAAACTGGATGGACTTCTGCAATTTTGCTAGCTCAGCCTTAATAACCCTCATAGCAAAACATATTCAGTGATTGAATCCTGTTCCAAAAAAAACAAAACAAAACAAAAAAGGCCAGATCTCATCTGTTAGGATTAATTTTCTAGGCTGAGCGAAGGGCCATTGTGACCTTCTTGCTCTGCTTGGCATAAACAGCAGGCTCTTCAGCTACTTTTTAAAGAATAAAAATAAATTGCTGAGCCAGCAGCAAGGCATCCAATAAACCCAAAAATCTGCAGAAATGATAAGATGGCTGAGCAAGTCAGTGGGATTTTTTCTCTCTCCTTTTGATACCAAGTGATATTGGCTTCAGATAAGAATCTGTTAGAAAGTCTGTTGTGTTTCATGTTATAGCATGGCCTAGAATCAAGGGTCTCCAACCTTGGCAACTTTAAGACCTGTGGACGTCAACTCCCAGGTTTGCTGGCTGAGGAATTCTGGGAATTGAAGTCCACCAGTTGCCACGGTTGGAGATCCCTGGCCTAGATGAACATAATACGGTTAACTTTTAGGGCAAATAATATAAGGAATACATGGGTGTCTTCCCATATTTTTTCATCATGTTGCATGAAAATCATTTTAATCAATATTGGAGAATGGAGGGGTATCCAAAATAGTTTTCTGGTGATGCAATCATAGCTTGTTTTTTTTAAAATACCCATCAGATCTACAAAGAAAATAGTGGAGCTTTGCATGTCACATTCTGGTTGCATTCTTGACTTTTCTGACATATTCTGTAGCTTCTCAATGACAGGATATTTTTTTTTCTTTTTGGAGAAGAAATACTTCCAATTTTTGAAAAGCTAGCAGTCTGAACAGTCCTTTGGCAGCTTTGTTGAGTTAGCAGTGCCTTCACTGGTAATAGGGGTAGACTTGATACCTAATTTTTCAACAAATGCTTTCTTTTTTATGAACTGCTCTTGTGAGATGCTCCATAACTGCAAAAATCAATGGTAATAAAATAACGCACGAGGTCACTATATTGTTGCTACTGCTAGCCTGTGTGCTGTCCTAGGCTGAAAATGAGGATGAAGCAGCATTACCTCTGTGCTAAAAGTAATCCTTCATAAAAGGATTCATTCTGATCACTGTGTTAAAAACAAAATATATCCAGGCAAACCAAATGTGTCAACCTAAATTTATATTCCTGTGTCTGAGTTCTTTATTTTCCTAGAAAACTATAAGGATAAACTGAACAATTTTCATGTACAAGCCACATGTTGTTAAAATCTCAGAAGTTGGGATGTGGGTTTGAGTCTCTTCGGTGACAGACCGAAATCCGCGATCGTGCGTGGTTTTGATCTCTGCTCGCCGCCAGAGTGCCCCGAGCCAGCTGGTTTCGGGGCTAAGCCACCCCATAGATGTGGTGAAGAAGGGGGAGACTGCCAGCAGGGTCGAGGAGAGCCGCATCTCTCTTCCCCAGCTGGCCATTACTCCCTTTCCCGAAGGCGGTTGCAGCAGTGGTCAGAAATGGCTGCCTCAAAGAAGAACTGAACCGGAAAAGAATGTGCAGGAGGAAGATAAGAAGAGAAAGTTTTGGTTGACTGGGTTACATCGAAAAAGCAACAACGTAAGGTACCCTGGAATTTAAATTTAATAACATTGTTCCTGAAGAAGATTTTGAAGCTGCAAAGGAGAGAGAGAAGGGAAAGGATTAGGGTTTTTTTCTTTCCTTCCTTATACTGACAGCTAAGAGACTTAAGCAAGAAATTGAAAAAAAATCCACTTTGACATTAATAGGCATCTAAGCTGAAAATAAAAGTCAAAGGGATAATAAAGATTTCTGGATATTTAAAAGTTTTTAAAAGCAGGAAAAGAGAAAAAAAATAGAATAAAAGGGCAGGATCTGAAAAAATGGAGGAGACTGCCTGGAACTAAGGAATGGAACTGTAACTAAAAGGAACTTACAGTGAAATTTTAACAAGATTCCTCAAAGATACATTTTAACTGAAACTTGGTAACAAAATAATAGAACCCCAGGAAGAGAAAGTGGAAAAAAGAAGCAAGAAGAAACAGCCTTGGATTATTTGGATTACTTGGTGATTTTTGGTTTTTGCATCTAGATGACTAAAATTAACCGAGTGGTTGTTTAAAAGTCTTTAAAATGGTATCACTCTTAGAAGAACTGAAAATGGAACTTAAAAAATGGAAAGAAGATGCCCAAGAAGGGAGAGTTCTTTTGGCTTCATATTTCAATTCTTAGAAATGGAGATCTGGAACTATGAGAAACAACAAGAAATGCTTGCAGAACAAGAAGATTGGGACAAAGAAGAAGCCATCTTTAATGATCAAATAATTTTAAGTGGGGGGGGGGGAAGGAAAAGGGGGGAAACAGAGTGAAAAGTTTAAGACTAGAAAAAACAACCAAACAGAAGAAAAATTTTAAAGATAAGTATAATATTAGAAAGCAACAGAAGAGGGGATTACAGATGAGAGAGTTAGAAATAGAGAGACGAGGGGGTAAAAAGGGGAGGGAGAAGAAGAGGGGGAAGAAGGCAAGGAAAAGAAGTTGTAAAAGACAGAAACAAGAAATGGAGAAACAGGGAAAAGATATAAGGATTGTAACCATAAGCTTGTTTAGAGATAATGGGTGAAAATTTAATTGCAAAAGGAATTCTGCAAAGGTACATAAGATAGCATTGTTATATTACAAACAGAAATAATTTTAGAAAATATGATTAAAATGATGATAAAATATTTACTGTAATGTAGTGGAATGTTTGTTAATAAATAAATGAATTAAAGTGATTGAGAGAATTAAATGGGAACATTTTAATTATTAGTAATATTTATAAAAATATAAGTGAGAAATATGAAAAAAAAATTAATTATGGAAAGTTTATAAGTGTTCCCAAGGAAGTATGATATTTAATTGAAAAGAAATGTTAAAGATATTAAGATTTTAATGAATATTAATGATAGAATTGAATTGAAATGGAATGTGTGTTTTATTTACACACACACACACACACACACACACACACACACACACACACACACACATATATATATATATATATATATATATATATATATATATATATATATATATAATTTTTTCTTTTTAAGAATATAGTGTGTATTTTAAGAATGTACCAAGCAGAATTCGATTGGAAGTTATGTTATTGAATGCTATAATCTTAAAGGTATACATTGAAGCTTAAATAAGAGTTTGAATGGATAAAATTAAAAGATATAAAGGTGTCATACTCCAATTGGTAACTACAGGGAAAAATTTGTTTAATAAGAAAAGATAATATGAAATTGAAACAGGACAGACAAAAGTATAAATATAATGATTGGAATTGAGATGAGATAATTAAAATAAAGCTGAGAAAATTAAAAGAGGGGAAAAACTATGTAGAAAATATAAAACGGTAATAAGATATGGAATAGAATATAAAAATGAGCATGAAATTGAGTTTTGTGTCTGTATGAAGAAGTGATAACCTGGGACCATGCTATTTTCAAAAAAAGATGTTTTATTTGTATTTTGTTTTTGTGAAAACCCAAATAAAATTTTCAAAAAAAAAGAGAAGAAGTTGGGATGTAAGGGAAATATCGATATTCAACATATGAATATATAAGAAACCAGACTATTTGAATGACCAATCAACAGGGGAACCAATCAGCTGCTCAGAATTCAAATATAGCTCCAAACGAACAACCAATCACAGAAGACATTTATAAGCCAAGGAGAATAGGACAGGGGAATCTTGCTGATGTTCATTCAGAAACTAAATTGAAACAAGCTTGAAGAGCAAACCACTGCCAAAATCTAAAACCCAAGCTACACATATTGTCAACTTGTAAAACATTCCTGGCTTGCTCTTGAGTTGCCATAAGAAGGAGGTGGAGGGGGGGGGGGAGATCTGATGGAGCAGTTCATTGCTATGACCAGAAGCACATTCCACACATATCTTTCTCCAGATTGTGTCTCAAGTTACCAAGTCCAGTCAGAGAGGCGTGTTTTACATAGCCCACGAAAGTGTTTCATTGGAGAATGGGATTTATGACACACCCTGGAAGGAGGGGGAAACAGGGTCATAGGTGAGCAGTAAATTATATAGGGCAGAGCTGACTGCACTTGGGAAAAGTGCCTACATGTTGCTCCTAATAAATAATCGGATTTCTTTTGCAACTTGGCTCGAGGCTCATGAATTAATTAGTGCATTTGTCAGAACCCTGACAAGTATTTTCTATTATTTCAAAATATTTACCTCAGTTTCCAATTTGTTTCAGTATATTCCTAGCATATTAGCAGTCTCCTATCTGAGTATAGTACAGGCTTTTGGGAGGAAAAAAAAATAGTTTCAATCATGGGGACAGTCTATGAGGAAGAGGGATGAGAGTCCCCCATTCTCTACCTCTATGCAATGTAATCTTCCATTAACCCATTGGCTGTTCAGGTATATAATAAACCAGCAACAATGAAGACACATGACTTCTAAACAGCATCAGATCAAAACACAACAGAAAGTTCATTTCTGTCAACGACCAATAAAAATACATTCTGTGTTAGGGGATAATTTTGCTCAGTTTTTTATAGAATGTATTTTTATTGGTCAATGAATGAAATAAAGTTTCTGTACTGTTCTACCAGAAACCACTCTCCAAAAGAGCACCAAACCAGGACAAAAAGATTTATAATAAATGATTAAAAATATTTGCCAGCAAAAGAAGGCAGTCCCTTTATAAAATGATTCCAGCCTCTATCTGTATATATATTAACGGTCAAATAAACAGAGACCTTTTATTTTTCCTGCAGCAACAATGGAAAAGCAAAACAGAACCCCTAAATTGAGACTAGCTACAAAGAAAGGAAAAGAAAAGAGGGTAAAACTAGACAGAGACAAGACAAGGAGAAGAGGCAATTTAACAGGAAAGTTAGCAAGAGGAAAAAAAAAAGCTATGTTTAGAGAATAGGAAGGATTTATATTTAACCAATGGGATGATACTATTGTGTCCCAAGTTGGCTGGTAACCATTCTACTTATAAACACTCAAAATGCTTCTTTTCAACAGCTATTCTTCATTAATATAAGATAATCTTCATCACAGTCCTCAGATCATCTTGATATAAGAATTTACTTCTATCAACAAAGCTTTTATTCTTCAAAATAAGATTATGTAGATCAGTTCTTCCTTTGCTTATTTCTCCTCCTGTCCCACAAAGAGGAGGAGGAAGAAGAAAAAAAAATAACCTTACTCATTTCTCCTTCACACTTTCACACTCATCACAGCAATAAAGGAACATTGTAGCCCCCAACAAGTGCAGGTTCCTGAACAAGGATTGTTGGCAACTCTAAATGATGATGTATGAAGGAGAGGCAGGGAAATTTGATTTTTCTCAGAGGAGGCTGACACTACAAAACTGAGTGGAACAGAAAAATTGGTTTGACTAAGCAAACATGACATGCAAGTCATAAAAGGAGCAGCGCTTACAATATGAAACATCAACATGTCTCATTGCTGCAAATATATGGTTGAAAGCAGAATGACGTTTACATGACAGCGGTACATATGTTGTCCTCATTATCTTTTATCTGCTTGTCCTTCTGCTCATTTTATATATGCCAATATACTCCCGAGGCCTAGGCATTTCTGTGCCACAAAATGGCCATAGGTAAGATGCAATTTATAGCCTAAAAACTGCCAACCTTTTTTTTTTAGAATTGGTTTTTTTTTTACAAATTATTTCTTTTGAAAGTAAGGTCTTTTCTCCAACATGTGGAAATTGTAAAAACAACAACAACCCCACATTGCTGTGGCTGGTCAGTTATCAGTGACTAGAGGGATTTGTTTTTCCGTAGGAAATTGTTCATAGTTGGAGTGGAAGCTTTTGCCTGCAATGAAATGAAATACAGCACGCTTGAACAGGTACAAGACAAAAACTATGCTCCTGAAATATTGCAGAAAAACATGGGTGAAGTTGCCTTCCCATGACCTGGCTGTGGATAGATCAGGAGCTTGTGCCTTTGAGCCTTGGAGAAATGGTCAGTGGTTGGTACTCACCCTGCAACACACTGACCATATGGATCAGTCCACAGATACTTGAGAAAATTGTGGTTGGTGTTGTGGGGAAACCAGACAGGAATTACAACCTAATTCTACTTTACTGTAAAGCTACATTGATAGAATCTTGCAAGCATGAAAGTATTTCTCTCTCCCAAGATCTCCTTTATATTTCATGAAATTAGGAAGCATTCTTCCTGAGCCCCTTGCTCAACCAATATTCAACCAAGCTGTGGGTTATGCTATTTCTTATCTGACCACCTTGGCAGTTCCATCTCCCAACGTCTTTCCTGGAGCAGGTAAGATATCCCTGGCATGCAATTATCAGATGTCAACATCTTGCCAGACTACATCTATCTCATTGTTTTACTGGGTATCTTCTCTCATTGATTATGGGAATTTTTCATAAATAAAACATTCAGCTTCAGCTTCAACCTCAACAATACAAGAGCATACAACAGATACAAACTCAATGTAAACCGCTCCAAACTTGATTGCAGAAAGTACGACTTCAGCAACAGAGTGGTCAAAGCCTGGAATGCATTACCTGACTCTGTTGTTACATCCTCTAACCCCCCACTCCTTCAACCTCAAACTATCCACTATTGACCTCACCCCATTCCTAAGAGGTCTGTAAGGGGTGTGCATAAATGCACAATCGTGCCTACCGCCCTTGTCCTATTGTCCAAATTTATTCGTACCTATTTCCTGTATTCTTACTCATGTTTATACTTATGCCTATTATCTTGTAAGCGATTGACAAATAAAATAAATAATAAATAAATGAATTGTGGGAATGTAGAAGATATAACATATCGGAGTTTTGGAAATGCATCTCCCTATCAAGTTGCAAAGGTGCTTTTTCAGGAGGCAACTGAACTTTCTTGTTTTTTCTTTGAAGATGTTTCACTTCTCATCCATGATGAGATATGAAACGTCTCCAAAGAAAAAAAGAAACTAAGTCCAGCTGCCTCCTGAAAAAGCCCTTTTGGGACAACCATGACCTGGATGACTGAGAATCTCTACAAGCTTTTAGCTATACAATTTAGGATGAACACCCTTTGAATTGGTGGGGGAGTATGAATGGATTTCCAGAGGGGGTGGGTGTCTGCAAGGAATATAACTCTTCCATTCCCCACTATCCTGTCAGCGCTGAAGAAGCTTCTTGGATGAGAAGTGAAACGACTTCAAAGAAAAAACAAGAAAGTCCAGTTGCCTCCTGAAAAAGGGGTCAAGCTATTTTCTAAAGCACCCGAAGGCCAGACAAGGAATAATGGATGGAAACTGAACAAGGAGAGATTTAACCTGGAAATAAGGAGAAACTTTCTGACAGTGAGAACAATCAACCAATGGAACAGCTTGCCCTCGGAAGTTGTGGGAGCGGCATCACTTGAGACTTTCAAGAAGAGATTGGACTGCCATCTGTCAGAAATGGTGTAGGGTCTCTCTCTTGGGCGGAGGGGGGGTTGGACTAGATGATCTACAAGGTCCGTTCCATCTCTGATTATCTGTTAAATCTGTTAAGCACCTTTGGGACAACCATGACCTGGATGACTTGAGAATCTTTATGGACTTTCACTATGAAGCTATAAACTTTGGGCTATATGACACGACAACTATGGGTGCATACAGCTGACTTGAAATCCGGCCCCTGGGCCTTGAGTTTGACACCCCTGGTGTAGTCACTCCCCATAACAGCAGGCAGTGCATTCTTGGCATGAGCCAGACTGTTTGTATTTTTATGAGGTAGAACCAGTCAGCCTACCTGGGTGCTTTGCTGGTGCAGCTTGGGAAGCATGTTGTGCTTTTATGACTTGGCTATTGCAGTGAGGCCTCTTTGGAATAGGGAAGGGCACATAACTTTAAGACTGCCGGCTATGCTGGCTGGATAATTCTGGGAGTTTGAAGTCCATAAGTCTTAAAGTTGCCACATTTGGAGACTTCTGTTTTAATCAGTTGGAGAGGAGTCTTCTCCAACATGGGAACCTCCTGATGTGTGGATATCACTTCCTATCTGGCCTTTCTGCTTTCTTACATGCTTTCTAGAAATAGCGCTGAGCAGAGCTGGACAGCTTCATTTCATCCATGTGCCACAAGATTTGACCTTGTCACCTGTGTTTTAAACACTTAAAAATATCTGCCGGAAAAAAAAATCATCTGAATTCAGGAGACATGTAGGAAATCTTTTTGAAGCACACTTGGTTTCACATTCCTGATTTGGTTTGTGACCTTCTATATCAAGATGTATATAGGACTTCTAATTTAATCCAAGTGAAAAGTGATATGTCTGCTAATTTCTGCTTTACGAATCCAGCAGGGAACTGGAAACTACACTCATATTTACACAAACAGATGGAATAACAGGTCTATGAATTCTATACCAACTTCATAATCTATCTATCTTTCTTTCTTTCTTTCTTTCTTTCTTTCTTTCTTTCTTTCTTTCTTTCTTTCTTTCTTTCTTTCTTTCTTTCTCTCTCTCTCTCTCTCTCTCTCTCTCTCTCTCTCTCTCTCTCTCTCTCTCTCTCTCTCCTGCCTGCCTGCCTGCCTGCCTGCCTGCCTGCTTTCCTTCTCTGCTTCCTGCAAGTATGTGGAGCAGAGTTGTAACAACCTCTCTCCTCACTGATTACCAGAAATAATCTCTTCAAAAGCCTAATCCATCCCACCCCCACAACTCTAAACAAGCACAACGTTTTACCCACAGGAAAATGAGCGAAGAGAGAAAAGACTGGACTTGGAGAGAAGAGAAGAAAAGACTTTGTGGAGAACAAAGTTTTACATTAAAACTTTAACATAAAAACTTTAACCTTAGACTGTCCACCATTGACCTCACCCCCTTCCTAAGAGGCCTGTAGGGGGCGTGCATAAGCGCACCAACGTGCCTACCGTCCCTGTCTTATTGGTTTTTTTTTTTTTTTTTCTTATAAGTATCTATCTCATGTATTCAAAACTATATTTATTCTTATACCTGTATCTTGTAAGCGATCGACAAATCAAATAAATACATGGATGCAAAGTTTACTCTGAGTTCAGCTGACTAGCGTGGCTGTGTATTGGAAAGAGAGAAGCCCTTTCCTTTGTTATGCTGAAGAGATGGGAGACAAATCACAGCAACTCTGCATTTAGTATCTCTTTCTTTTCTCTCTATCAACTGAACTCTTTTTAATTTTTCAATATCAACTGTATAGTTCTTTTTGCCATTAACGGTGCATACTTTCAAATATATAATTGCAAAATGAAATAGGTGAAAATGTGGGGGTGTTTTTTTCTGCAAGAGATATTATTTTTTTCTTTTCATCTGAGATCCCCCCCCCCCAGTTTTTATTCATCTATCTTTTTTAAAAATATATATGTGGATTACAAACTACTGTATATCTAAAGAGCACCCTTCCTTACATTTAAGACGCATTTCAACATTAGCTACAGGCAGAGGTGATTTTCAGCAGGTTCTGACCAGTTCTGGAGAACCGGTAGTGGAAATTTTCAGTAGTTCGGAGAACCAGCAAATCCCACCTCTGACTGGAGATTTTACGGTATCCTTCCCCTGCCACGCCCACCAAGCCACGTCCACAGAACCGGTAGTAAAATAATTTGAATCCCACCACTGGCTACAGGGAGAATTACGAACTCCTAGAACTACAGGAGAAATTTCCTGACGGTGAGAACAATTAACTGGTGGAATGAATTGCCTTCAGAAGTTGTGGGTGCTTCATCACTGGAGGTTTTTAAGAAGGGATTGTCCAGAATGGTGTAGGATCTCCTACTTGAACAGGAGGTTGGACCAGAAGGTCCAAGGTCCTTTCCAACTCTGCTTCCAACCCTTCCTTCCTTCCTTCCTTCCTTCCTTCCTTCCTTCCTTCCTTCCTTCCTTCCTTCCTCATTAAAATATTTATTTAATTATGGCACATGCCCGTAAATAATGTATATCTCCACAAAGAATACTAATGTCCATTACATGCAAACTCGAAGAATATTTGAGGATATACTGTACATTTAGCTTGGGAGCCATCTTTTCATTCACCATAAACTACCTTCCTATTACAACTCTGCCTGTCGAAAGCCAAATCCACAACAATGCCTTTTCTGTTCTATCTCTTCACAGGACTGCATTTCTTAAAATTTTAAAAAAAAAAAGGCTGAAAATGGCTTTCAAGAAGAAGTGTCATGAAAGTAGCCAAAGAATTGTGTTTGCAGCCTTGGTTTGGATTTGCAGATACCAACTTAGAAATAATTGCTATACTGGAATGTACAGTAAGTAAAAAGATTCTACATGGATGGACCACTTTAAATGGCCTTTCTCCCTTTTATTTTTAATGCCGTTTGATCAGGACAGCTCTTCAAAGAGAGACTACCTTTAAAGGAATTCTCGCTATAAAATGTACAGCCATTTCTCCAAGAATTCCCAGGAGTTGTATTATTTAATTAATTAAAAGCTCCACAATGAGAATGAGAGAGAGAGAGAGAGAGAGAGAGAGAGAGAGAGAGAGAGAGAGAGAGAGAGAGATCAAATTTAAGTCTATTAATTGGAAAAGAAATTCTGGATTCTGACACCAATTAAATCAGGCTTAAGAATTAAGAACCCTTAGTTCCTCTGTTGTTCTGCTAATGAAAGTCATCTGGCTGTATAAATCTAGCCAGATGACATGTTATATTTTCCTGGGCAAGGATCAAGCTACAGGAGGAAGAGATTCAATTTGAATACCCTTGATAACACAGGGAAAACAATAGCCAGGAAAAAGTGGTAGAGAGGCAGTCATGGGAAATAGCTTTTCATATATAAGAAGCACACAAAAACACATAAACATATGTTTTCATCATTCTCCAAAATGCAACAACTATATGTCAGATAGAATCTCCTAGAGAGTAGTTAAGCCAAGGGGTAAAGTGGTTTATCAATCTTGCCACTCTAGGGAATCTTCATAGCTTTGTGTCCCTCTACGTTAATTTTACTTTCTCCTACCGAAAGCAAATGGGGAGTTGAGAGACAAAACTATTCTAGAATTAACAAAAATGCAAGAAGTATTAGATGAACGAAGGAATTTTTGAATCTGACTAAGCAATGCCAATCTAACTGAATCTACCAAGCAGTGGGAAGAAACCTACTAACCATACAAAGTCTTCAGTGTGAACCTTGATTCTCCCCTTTCATTTTAGAGGTTCTTTAGAGGTTTTATTTTAAAAAAGAAACACTTTTTATGTTTGGTTTCTGACTTTTCTTTTTTAAAATGCATGTGCTAATGGTGTGAAGTGATATCTGTATTTCCATGCTTTTAAATGGTCAGATCATGTCTTTTCCGGAATACTTTGTACTAATAGATATATAAATATATATTTTATTATAAATTATCAGTGAAATTAAAAATGTGCTGTCCAACATATAAATTGCCTTGCTATTGTTTTTGCCAGGCATTCTATGGGAAACTAATTGTAGTATATTTATTATTTATTTGTTGAAATAGGTTACTTCTGCTAAGGAATGAATTACACATCAAATCTTTCTCCACTTTCAAAATTTAAATTTGGAAACTGAAAGCCTGGTTTTAAATAAGCTTTGCGGCACTCACAGTACATTTCTTATTTGGCATATTATTAAGTACCAGAATTTGAAAATACTGGATGTGCTAATGGTCAATTTAAAAAATACGCCATAGCTACTTCGTTTTAGAAATTATTTTGCAGTTGGAGAAAGCATATATTCATCCTATTCAGCCCTTTTTTTTACCAAGATCCTCAGCTAGCATCTGGTAGAATTTAACAAGGGTAATTTGTTTTGAGTTGAAGAACCTCAAGTTATAATTACACATTCAGATCTAGAATAATTTTCTTTCTATGTTCATGAGTCCCTTGAGTCAAGTATTTTTGCAAATTTCCTCAAACCAACTCCAAGATCTTATTTCTTTTTTTAAATATTATTAAAAAAAATTAAATACTAACAGATAAAACAAACTAAAATCAAAAATAAAGGAACAGTAGAAAAGAGATGAAATAGAAAATTCTGTTTTTGACAGAGACCAGTCAAACACTTTCCAGGAAGCCTTAAAAATAATCCAAGCACTGTTTCACGTTTCTTCTTTTCTTTTTGCCTAATTCTGTGTCTTCAAGTTGTGTTCTGGGAGTCGACTAATATTCTGTGCTGCAGCTGTGGTGGTAATGTGGGAAATTAATCATTCAATTTAATATATAATAAAATAAATAAATAACAAAAAGTTCCTGAAAGAATTTACCCATCAAAGAAGCTGCCAGCTGCACGTTCTTATGACCTTACTTGGTTCTTTTACCAAAATTCAAAGGTTTATCTCCCATCTTGCCTCTAGAGTTTGATCAATAAGACATCTGATTGATCAACCAACCAACTGTGTGAGGTAAATCAGACTGAGAAAGAGCCAGTGTTCTCAAGGGAAATTCTGTAGCCAATGGGACAGGACTGGAATCAAGATCTTTCTCCAACAGCTTAACTACTATAATATTATGACTTGGAAATAATAGTAATAATACAAATGGTAAATCATTAAATATTGTGGGTCTCCCCAAATTCAAACGGATGAAGTCTTGGCTCATAACACACCAGATTTAACTGTGGTTGAACAAAAGAAAGTGTGGTGTGGAGATACCAGGGGATAATAGAATAGATTAGAAGACAAAAAATTAGAGAAGACCACTAATGATCAAAATCCAAAAGTTGAAGTTGAAAGATTATGTCGTTAAACCAGCTGTGGTGGTGCTAGGGGTTATTGGCATACTGGGTCCCATATCAAAAAATCTTAGATTGTGGGCTCACATTTAGCACCATGGGAAACTGAAATATCCCAGGATTATATCATGGTCTCTGTTGTTTAAAAGGTCAAGACAGCAGAACTACATATTTTGAGGAGGGCCTTGTTTGCTTATAAATCCCTGCCTGCCTGCCTGCCATATGCCTTCTGAGGTTCATTTAGTTCATCCCAGCAAGCCACCATCAGTTATATGGAAGGCTGCCATGCTGCATGTTTCACCCATGTATTACATCTACCAGTAAATCTGCTACACCGTGGGTGTTCCTGCAAAAGATCCCTTGATTTGGCCAGTTTGTAAAGAGCACTTGGCCAGCACAATACAATAGCTGTAAACACATCTAATTTTCCTCTGCTTCTACATTTCAGATTGTGGATACTTTCGGTGAGATGGTTTTTTTTTTCATTGCCTAGACATGGTCAAGACTGCCACTTTTTCATAATTGTACCTTAAGAAGAGCAGGAGCAGTATATAAACGTAGAAAATCCACACATTGGCGAAAATTACCATCTGTCAATTGCAAAAGGTGGTGTGGCCTTTTGCAATTGACAGATGGGAATCCATCCATACACCACACCGATACATCATGCCCCCCCCCCTCAGGTTCTTGGGAACAACTTGATGCACATGAAAGCCAACACTAGTTAAAAAACTGGCACCTGTAATTTCACATGTTGTGTATAAACATAAAAGGTTTGCTGAGACGATGCCATTCAAAGAACAACAACTCTCTATCCCAGGTCCTTGGGAAGGACTTGATGGTAAATCCCGGGTTTGGGATGTGGCCTTGGTAGAGGGGAGCTGCCTGTCAAACCCCAAACCTGGGGTTTGCCATATCTGGGGGGGAAGGAACCCCTGCACTGGTGATGGATGGTGGCAGTCCAGAGGCTGCAGCAGTGAGCATCTATTCCAAGGAGTGAGCCGAGGAGCAGCTGTTCGGTGGGGAGGCAGGGCACTGCAAGACCAACAGCCTGCCGGGATTCGAGGTGGCAGCAATGAGCATCTGATCAGCAGGAAGCGAGCCGAAGAGCAGCTGTTTGTCAGGGCCATAGATCAGCCGAATGGCGCCTAGTCTGCCTGGCCGATGAACAGCTGAGAGAATGAGCGAGGACTGTGGCAGTGGAGGGGCGTGGCTTGACCAGTTGAAATATGCCGGGAGGCAGAAGGTCCCAGCACTGACTTTACATCCTGTTTTGGTTTTGGAATTTATTGTGTACCAGAATCTGGCTCATTAAATCCAGTAAGCCCCAAAATGCATGGCGTCTTAATGCCGGTTTAGATCCGCAGCTCGGACCATTGAGACTTGATAGTTGGATAAAAATGCCCAGCCCAATCCAATCTAAACATCTGTATAATTATAACCATAATAATTAGTTGGAAGATAATGGACACTGCAAATGGAGCTGAGCTGGGCGTCCTGAAGTGAGGAGGAGTGCCGGAGGAATAATACCTCCTTCATAAACCTTGGTCCAGCTGGCCTGGTGGTAGCACCTCTTAAGGGCCCCTTTCCAGGGTTACAGGAGAAGATGGCCAACAGTTTTGAAGGCAGAAGAGGGCTTTATGCCCCAACGGCAGATAAAACGGTAGAACCATCTTCTAGGAGAAGGGAAACTCTGATTTCAAACCTCCGCTGCCTGGTGGCTATATCTATTATTGGAAAAGGCTTCAGGAGTCAACCTCGAGGCAAAATCCAGAGCCGGAGTCCCGGAAGCAGTTTGTGACTGTGTACAATCACGTTCTGGTAACTCCTGCGACGCAGCTGGAACTCATCGTATCGGCTCTGCCGTTCCATTAGACTATTTCAGCGATGTGGAGAGGGAGGAATCTGTTGCTTGGGTAACAGTTTATCCTACATATTAAATTACCCAGTCCTCATGCTCTGGAGAGGACACTCCAGCTTTGCATACAGCATTGAAACAACACATGAAGTGGCAGTTACCGGTTTCACAGCACGATACCATAGTCTCTTGAGACTGAAGGATGCCAATTCAAATTCAAATAATTATATGACCAACTCTCAGCATATCTAAACAAAGAGCGTAATAAGAATGAGAAGGGCTCAACCTAAGTATTAGTTTGCAAAAGCACTCTATAAATCAGATTATTTTGCAAGGAGGAGGGGAAAAAAAAAGATTGCTACGTGGATAACATTAGATGTCATTTGTCAGCAAAATCAGCAATAGGTTAATGGGTATGAAAATCAAGAATAAGAATACCAGAGCTTACACCATGTTGCATTGTCTTCCAGATAGTCCTCTAGGAAGCAGGAGAGAAAAGAAAAAAAGAGGGAAAAATCAAGACAAAGTGTTAGGTTGCAAGAAGCAGAGAGCCGCAAAGAGGATAATGTATCAGTATCAGCAAACTACAAGTAGTCCTTGGCTTACAACAGTTCATGTAGCAACTGTTTGAAATGGGAATGGCACTGAAAAACAGTGATTTATGACAATTTTTTTCATGCTTACGACCATTGCAGCATCACCGTGGTCATGGGATCAAAATTCAGGCGCTCAGCAGCTGATTCGTATTTATGATTGTTGTACTGTCCTGGAGTCACGTGATTTCCCCTTTGGCCACGTCAGTGGGGAAGCCAGATTCATTCCACAACCGTGTTACTAACTTGACAACTTTACTTTAGTTTACTTTATTGTCATTGCACCTCGTACAATGAAACCAAACACCATCTTCAGTGTACATCATGGCCATGAACATGAAAATAAACACAAACACACATCCTTCACCCTCCACACATTGAACCGAAAACCCCTGACACCTCACCAACACTGCACTATACAGCAGAATTCAAAAGAGCTACTGCCCTGGGATAGAAGCTGTTTTTCATCCTACTTGTCCTTGTTTTTATTATCCTGTACCGTCTGCCAGATGGTAATAGTTCAAAAAAAGGGTTCCTAGGGTGAGATGGATCTTTGAGAATGTTTTGAACTTTCTTAAGGCAGTACTCACTTTAACCACCGCGGCAAGAAAGGTCGTAAAGTGGGACAAAACTCACTTAACAAATGTCTCACTTAGGAACAGAAATGTTGGCCTCAATTGTGGCTCTGAATTGAGGACTACCTGTACTGTGAATGGAGTTTAATTATGCATGCTGTGATGATGGAAAATATACACATATGCAGTCAGCCTTCCGTATTACGCTAAACTCTTTAAAAGAATTTTAAGTGCATGTTTTCCTATTTTTTTCTCTACTTCCCTTTCGAAAACCATTGAATGCAAAATCTGTTTATCGTATTATAATTGCCAGCATTACTAACCGTATCTTTGCCAATTCATTGCTCCTACTTGGTTCCGTAAGTCTGATCCTACTGCATTGTTCCAAGGCTCTTCTGCCATAAATAGGCATTAAAAAAAAAAAGACTGAAAATTTCTCTGAATATTTTGCTTCCCATACTAATTTTATACACCACACAAAACCGTCAGGTTGCTGTCATGTGATGTACCGTGACGTTTTCCCCCTTCGCGGAGCTGAGGTGGGCGTGGCCTGCACATGATGCACCCGGCCTGTGGGCCGCCAGTTTGGCAACCCTGCTCTAGGGAAACTATGCAATATCATAAGGGAGAGTAGTTATACATGGTTCCATGCATCCAGTGGTGGTATTCTATCGGTTCAGTCGAACCGGTAGTTAAAAAAAAAATGCTACCGATTCAGCCAAACTGATATTTCTGACAATCAGCTGTGCCGCACAATTTAGATTGGCTAGGAAGCAGGAAATCATTGGATTTCTTGCTTTCTTGCTCATCTCAATCATGCGGCACAGCTGATCCCCTCCCCCGCTGTTGTACTTACTTTGCCAGGAGACTTCCCTGAGGCCCAGTAGGCAAAAAATGAGGCACGAGAGGGGGTGCTACGAAAGGAAAAAACCATCACATAGCCATGCCCACCCCGTCACATGCCCACCTGGCCATGCCCACCTGGCCACGCCCACAGAACCGGTAGTAAAAAAAATTGAATCCCACCATGTATGCATCCATTCATTTGATTGGGTGAAAGGGTGGGGACAACAATTATGTCCTTCATCACCTCTCCATGTGCATTTCCGTATGTCCAAACCTTACAAGTTTTACACCATGAGCAAGACCTCCAAGGTCTCTTTCAGCCCTATGATTCTAACCACAAAGCAGGGCATTCAAAGGCATAACCTGGAAAGGTTCAGAGTGATAGGAAGAAAGAAAAAAAGTTTGAAAAAAGTAGTCCTGATGTCATATCTGTTTATCTATACAGCGAAAAAACCCCCCACAACTTCAGTTTTCCTGCCTTTGTATGTGTTTGTGTGTGTGTGTATGTACCTTTTGAGGCAGCCTTGACTCATCCTTGATTAATCCCAGCAGTCTACTTGGCAAGGCTTTCAAAAGCGGCAAGGTCTTTCCTCTTTCCTAGGGCCGAAGGTCACCCATCTGGCTTTGTGCCTATGTTGGGACGGCAACTCATGGTCTCTTAGCTTCTAGATTGGTATCTAACCATCGGGGGTGGATTCAAAAATCCCAGCAACCGGTTCGCTGACCGGTTGCTGGGTGGGCGTGGTCATGGTGGGCGTGGCCTACCAAAACTTCCGGGAGGGCCGTTTTTCCCTTTCCCCAGAGTCCAGAGGCTTCCCTCAAGGCCTCTCAGAGGGTGAAAATGGCCTCCCCGGGCTCCAGAGGCCTTCCAGAAGCCGGAAACAGGCCTGTTTCTGGACTTCCGGAACTTCCGGGAGAGCCGTTTTTCACCCTCCCAGAGCCTCTGCACGGACCTTGCACTTATCTGCATCCAAAATAGGCTGCGTGGAGACTCCTGGAATGGGAGGGGAGGGCGGGGCCAGTCTGTTGGTTAAACTACTGGTTTGGCAAAGCGGATGTAAATTTAACATCCAGTTTGCCTAATCACCACAACAAATTAAATCTCTTTCCTGCCCTGCCCTACCTTATTGCTCATTGTTGGGCCTAACATTTCTGATAGATTGCTTTCTGTCAGACTGAAATCTTATTTTTTTGAGGAAAGGGGATGGGTCCAAATACGAAGATTTCTAATCTGGCTGAAAGCTTGATTAGAATAGAATAGAATTCTTTATTGGGCCAGTGTGATTAGACACACAAGGAATTTGTCTCCGGTGCATAGTATCTCGAAGAGAATGTGCGGCTTAACAACTGACAAAGGCAAGGGGCTTTTTAAAGAGCTAACTTTACAACTATTGCCTTTCTCACTTATTTCACAACCAATTTAAGATCTTAAAGAATTTTAAAATCTGGAAAGAGTAGGGAAAACGCTCCATTTCTGTCTCTCCAATTGCTGAAATTGACACATTTTATTTGTGCTTTATCTTTGTCACAGGCCTGGTCCTTCCAATCTCAGAAGGTTCAGTGTAGGTCATCTACAGGTGAATGGTATTTTTTTTTCCTGACCTGACCTCAACAATCTGAAAATCTCTGTCTGAGGTGATCAGCTAAATAACTTTTTAAAAACCATTTTAGTTCGATCTCAAACATTCATGATTGATAGCAGTTTCCCCAACCCGGTGTCCTCCAAAAAGGTTGGTTTAAAGCTCCCAAGACATCCCAAGTCAACATGAAATAGTACCAGGCTGAAAGATGCTAAAGATGTTGATTTATGAAGTAGGATTGCATAAGTATTATTCCTACTGTGCATTTTTAAAAATCTCTGTGTGTATTGATTTCTTTATTGGTGTGTTTTTATTACAGGTTCCAACTGATTTATTAGGTCTTTACTTGTCTCTTTGAAGATGTTTTATTTGCACAGAAAAATGATCAATACATTCATAAGTAAACATGAACAGCAAGCTTTAGCTTGCCTCTCCTAGTCTATCCCAAAGAAAAATGAAAAAAAAATGCAGCTAATTGGGAAGACTATTCATTTGTCTGCTGTTTCTGCAGAAATGCAAAAATGAATCTGGTAGAGTCAGAGAGAAATAAATGTCCCCCTAAAATTTAATGGCTATTCACACAGAATAGATGGTCTTGCAGTGAGATTTGCTGAGGGCTAAAGATCCAAGGATGAGTCTCTACAACTGCTGAGATCCTGAGTTCAATCGGAATAGAGCTGAAAGGGACATCGGAGGTCTTCTAGTCCAAGCCCCCCACAAGCAAGAGACCCTATACCATTTCAGACAAGTGGCTATCCAGTTTCTTCTGAAAAACCTCCAGTGATGAAGTACCTACAACTTCTGAAGGTAATCTGTTCTCCTGAATTCCAGGTTGCTTCTTTCATTGATAGGTTTCCATCCATTCTTTCTTGTCCTGCCCTGTGGTGGTTTGGAAAAATAAGTTGACTCCACTTTGTAGCAGCCTCTCAAATACTGAAATACTGCTATCGCATCACCCCAGTCCTTCTTTTCTCTAGACTTGCCAAACCCAAATCCTGCAACTGTTCTTCATATGTTTTAGTCTCCAGGCCTTTAGTCATTTTAGTTGCTCTTCTCTGCACTTTTTCCTGAAGTCTCAACATCTTTTTGTAGAATGGTGAGCAAAACTGGATGCAGTATTCCAGGTGTGGTCTTAGTATGGCTCTGTAAAGCGATACTAATATGTGATTTTTGACTCTATGCCTCTGTTTATACAACCAAGGGTTGTATTAGCTGTTTTGGCTGCTGCCACACACTGCTATTGCTCTAAAATATTTCTTCCCCTGTCTCTCAGCCCCTGCTCAATATAAAATGCTTATAGCCCAATTCTGCACAATTACCCCATCCCGTAATGTTGGCCCACCATAAGAATTTATGATAGTTCAATTTACTCTTGTTGACTGAATTCTCCAAAGAATGTACTCAAGTTAGTCCATTTGAGCTGGCCTTTTTCAATGTTGTAAAATGCATTTTTTTTTAAAAAAAAACTCTCTTTGCTGCAGAACAATTTAGCAGTACTCTTGCAAATGTCCCCGGTAGAGACATGAAAGGTTCAAATTCTATTTTATAGCTTAGTTTTGAGTCTAGCAAGGTCAGATAGCATATTGGGAATGTATTTTTATATTGGTAAAAGATATATTTTGGGTTTTTGTTTTTTTTTGCTTTTCCCCAAAGGAGATTTTCTTTTTAATTTAATGCTGCAACTTTTCTGGAGTCATTCTCCATCATTTTGAAGAAAAAGAGCTGAACCAGTGGGTTGAAACCACAAGCAAAAAACAGATTTAGGATAGATATTAGGATAAATTTTCTGATGGTAATTGCTACCAATGGGTGAAAGAAAGAATAAGCTGTTTCATGTTTCCATTTCAGCTCTTCAAAGACAGATTGGATAGCCACCTGTTCAAAATATTGTATGAGATTCTTCACTGAGCATGAATTGTACAAGATGGCCTGAGATACCTTCTGATTCTGTGGTTCTGTACAGTGGTTCTAAGAAGGCAAAATTCACTCTGCATAAGTATGAAAGCAATGCTACCTCTCACATGCACTAAAAATGCATCTTTGAAACTCTTTACTCTTTACTGAGCATCTAGAACAGGAGTGTCAAATTCATGTTGTCACAGCAGCATCATGTGATGCTAAAATGGGTGTGGTCATGGCCAGCATGTGGTGGGATTCAAATTTTTTACTACCGGTTATGTGGGTGTGGCTTGGTGGGCATGGCTTGGTGGGCATAGCAGTGGAAGGATACTGTAAAATCTCCATTCCCACCCCACCCCACTAACCTGCTTTCCAGCTCTGTTCTCATGTGTGGAGCAACAAAAGAAGACCCAGCCGATCAGCTGGGACTCAGGAGGCAGAGAACAGATGGGGGGAGAGAATAGATGGGGGCAGAGAATAGATGGGGGCCAGTCATAGGTGGTATTTGCCGGTTCTCCAAACTACTCAAAATTTCTGCTACCGGTTCTCCAGAACTGGTCAGAACCTGCTGAATACCACCTCTGAATAAAATAGAATAACAGAATTGGAAGGGACCTTGGAGGTCTTCAAGTCCAACCCCCTGCTTAGGCAAGAAACCCTATACTATTTCAGACAAATGGTTGTCCAATCTCCTCTTTAAAACTTCCAGAGTTGGAGCATTCACAACTTCTGCAGTCAAGTTGTTCCACTGACTAATTGTTCTAACTGTCAGGAAATTTCTTCTTAATTCCAGGTTGCCCCTCTCCTTGATTAGTTTCCACCTGTTGCTTCTTGTCCTGCCCTCAGGTGCTTTGGAGAATAGCTTGACTCCCTCTTCTTTGTGGCAGCCCCTGAGATATTGTAACACTGCTATCATATCATCCCGGTCCTTCTTTTCATTAAACTAGACATACCCTACTCCAGCAGCCATTCTTTATATGTTTTAGCCTCCAGTCCCCTAATCATCTTTGTTGCTCTTCTCTGCACTCTTTCTAGAATCTCAACATCTTTTTTACATTGTGGTAGCCAAAACTGAGTGCAGTATTCCAAGTGTGACATTAGGTAAAGGTTCCCCTCACACATACGTGCTAGTCGGCTCTAGGGGGCAGTGCTCATCTCCATTACAAAGCCGAAGAGCGAGCGCTGTCCGAAGATGTCTCCGTGGTCATGTGGCCGGCATGACTAAACACCAAAGGCTCACAGAATGCTGTTACCTTCCCACCAAAGTGCTCCCTATTTTTCTACTTGCATTTTTACATGCTTTTGAACTGCTAGGTTGGCAGAAGTTGGGATAAGTAATGGGAGCTCACTCTGTTACGCAGTGCTAGGGATTCGAACCGTTGAACAACCGACCTTTCTGATCAACAAGCTCAGCGTCTTAGCCACTGAGCTACTGCATCCCCTTTACCTTATCAAGGCCTTATAAAGGGGTATCAACACTTCATGCGATCTTGATTCTATCCCTCTGTTAATGCAGCCTAGGATCGTGTTAGCTTTCTTGGCCGTTGCATCACACTGCTGGTTCATATTTAAGTAGTTATCCCCTATGACTCCAAGATCCCTCTCACAGTTATTAGTTAAGTTAGTGTTAAAAATAAAGGCCTTAAAAAGCCAACAACAACAACAAAAAAAGGATGGTGGTAGTGGTATTTTTTTCTAAGGGGTAAAAAAAAAAGGAATAAACCACAGTTGAAGACTGATTGCCAAAGCACCATTGCATATGTTTAATGTAGTTATAAAACAAGGTTTCTTGTCTTAACTTGTATGAAATGTGAATTCCTTAATTAAACTTTATAAGAGAAAGATGCATTATGCATATGGACACTTAACAACAATAAGTGCTTATTTAATGATAAGCAGAGCACTAAAAACGAATCTATTGTAAAATTAATTGGGAATTGAAGTGATTGCACATTAATGTGACAAGCAGGGGATTACTTATTTCAGTAGTTGGTATGTGCAATTTTCTCCCAAAAGGAAAAAAAAATCTGTGAAATTGTTCTTCTCATAGTTTTCTCTTAAAAGTAACATATTATTCTTATATCTTAAGGATAAATATGCAAATGCATATTTTGCAACTACACTGCTTTAAGTCTGCCACCTGCCCCACTTGGCCTTTTGATCTCTGATTGATCCTCAATTCATAAAAAGGCCAAAAGAGGGATGAAGAAGAAACCTGACATGGACTTTGTGGAAGGGATTTGGAGCCAAGGGACAGCCTGGTCTACCCAAAGGCTGTGAAACAAGTCGAAGCTTCTCACAACTCTCCTGCCTATTTGTAAATGATTGTGGAAAAAAAATATGTGTCTGAACATTGCACGCAAACGATATATTGGTGCGAAGAAGAAAAACCGAGCACTGACATCAAAAATTTGCATTAAGAGTTTTCGTGAAGAAAATGCATTAAACTGATTCATGTAAGAGGAAATAGAGCTGAAAAGAGTGTCAAACCCCGAAACCGCAAGCTCCAGCGAGCCGTCTCGGGGTTGCCATTCAGGGAGGAGAGGCTGCAGGGGCATGATTGGGACTGATGCAATTGCTGTGCTGATCAGCTGGGAGGCGGTGAATAGTTCGACCGACTAGTAGCTGGGCATCACGCACTAGGTGGAGGCTGCAATGCTGCTCCACGTGTTGATAAGCAGCTGGGTGTCAGAGCTGATCAGTTGGGAAATGAAGTACTGATCAGCTACGGCATGGAGAGCTAGACCCGGCTGAAGATTCCAGGCTGTTTGTGGTGTCCGGAAGCCGAGGAGATGGGGTAGGAGCACGCAAGGGAATTTAAGGTGCGGAAGAGAGGCCGTGGTTAGCGCTGACTTTGGTTGTATGTCACTCATTGCCAGGTTTTTATGCTTTCCAGGATAAAATGCTTCAGACAAAACTGTGTTGCTTGCAGTTGCTTGGTGCTGGATGCTTGGAACATGACAAAGAGTTTTTTAGGGAATCTGTCTTAACCGATGCATGCATTCAGGGAAACTTCCCTATATTCGGAAGACTTGCAAAACTAAATAGTTGAAGTTGGTTTTGCAACCTATAGAAGAGATTGGGCCTTTTATTCCAGGGCTCTTCATCGGGAGCCAGTGATGATGAAGTAAAAGAAGAGAAAGGCTTGTTTTTCCCATGGAAAATGCTTAAAGGGCCATGTGAGAGGCTCTTATGTTTTTCTAACGCCATGATGGCGAACCTATGGCACGTGTGCCACAAGTGGCGCGCAGAGCCATTTGTGCTGGCATGCGAGCCGCAGGCAAACTTACCTCACTGCGCATACATTTGCCTCACAGCTGATTTTGGGCTGGTTTGAGGCCTTTTTCGGCCTCCCAGAGGCTTGAAAAAAGCCTCTGCAGGCCGAATAGGCCCGTTTTGTCACTTCCTGTAATACCGGAAGTGACAAAATGGGCCTATTCGGCCTTCAGAGGCTTCTTTTAAGTCTCTGGGAGGCTGAAAAAGGCCTCAAACCAACCGAAAATCAGCTGTGAGGCGCAATGCAGGTAAGGGGGGGTCGACGGCAGGATTGCATGCACATGCGCAGAAGGCACATTGCCTTCTGGGTGCTGGCATGTACCCACACAATTTTTGGCACAGGAGCCCAAAAAAGTTAGCCACCACTGTTCTAATGGTTTGCAGAAAAATATCATCGTGACTTACATTTTGTTTCTTTTCTTGTATCCCAACATATTGTCTCAATATACGGCTCTATTTTTGAGAGGAAAACAATCGTCATTGCAGTGCCATGTCTTTTCTTTGGCAACTTTACATAATCGGGGGAGAGGATCAACTTTCTAAACAACGGTCTTTCAATTTTAGCCAGAAAGAGATTAAACCAGGTAGTCCTCGATTTATGACCACAACTGAGCCCAACATTGATGTTGCTAAGTGAGAAATTAGTTAAGGGAGTCTTACCCATTTGACCACCTTTCTTGCTTCATTTGTTAAATGAATCACTGCCGTTGTTAAATTAGTCACACAGCTGTTAAGTTGTTGTGGTTCGTCGGCAGCAGGTGCAAAATGGCTGAGGTCTCGGAGAGCGAGGACTCAGATGAGGGGCCTGCGGGTGATGCTGGGGTGGGGCCAGAACTATCAGGGAGTGGAATGCTGCCTTCGGAGATTGTGGAGGCTGGAAGCAGTGATGAAGAGGTCCTCGAGGAGCCTGTGCCCAGTGCGCATGCGCGCAGGGCTGCTCAAAGGGAAGAGCAGCTGCAGCAGCATGGGCAACTTGGTAATAAGGCTGCAAGGTAATTGCCCCTCCCTTCAGAGATAAAAGCCAGCTGAGAAACCGGAGTTCTTTGCAGGAAGCAAAGAAGTTTTTGCACTCAAGCCTTGTGGATGTTTGGACTCTCTTATTTTGTGTTTGGAGACTCTTTGTGTTTGAAATATTTCTTGGCAACTTTATCTAGTGTTCTTAGCAGCCTTGCACAACCTTGGCAAGGCTCCTTCTTATCAGAGACAATTAGTTTGAAACAGCCTTTTAACCGGGAAGGGACGGAATTTGTAAAGAATCATTAAAAGGTTTTGCTGTTACCTCCATCTGGTGCTTGTTTCCTTGGAACAAGGTTTGGGTCAGAACATGGGTGGGTGGCTTCCCCATTGACTTTGCTTGTTGGAAAGTTGCAAAAAAGTGATCACACGACCGTCATAAATGTGAGTTCGTTGCAACCGTCATAAATGTGAGTTCGTTGTCAAGCATCTGAATGTAAATCACCCCTATAGGGATGCTGCAATGGTCATAGGTGTGAAAAATGATCATAAGTCGCTTTTCTTCTGTGCCTCTGTAACTTCAAATGGGTTTTAAGTGAATTGCTGTAAGTCGAGGCCTACTTGTACATGATCACAGAAGGTACTTACCAGCCTGTCCAAGCTGGTGCCAGCAGCAGTTGTTGGTCTTTCTTCCGGGTTATAAGGTCGAAAGCGAGCGTTGAAGTTTTCAGGAATGGATCGAGAAGATCTTACGCCTGGAGCTGGTTTAGGCTGTCCACACCCTTGGAAAACCTACAAGAACAATGTTCAGTTACACACAAAAGAACCACTGAAACAAGAATTCCAATCATTCATTTTCTGTCTGGATAAAAACCTAGCATATGTTACAAAGCTTGAAATGTTTGAATCAATAGAATTTATCTTTACTTGCTATGCAAAACTTCAGTGGATTTATTGGCTAAAGGTCATCTATCAACCAATATACTGTAATTTCACAAATTTCAGGTTAGCATTAACTAAATCTGAACTGAAAGCTCCTATCTGCTGTGTCAGATAGGCCTTGGTTCATGAATGCCATGTTTGAAATGGTTCTGGTTTGGGTTTTCAATCCACACATAGGCTGAACAATGGCTTTGCAGTTTGCCAATTGCTGTTTTCAGCGTCAATTACCTGAGCAAGGGCTGTTTGAAAGACCATACTGCAATCTCCTGAAATTCTTAGGCTTTGTTCTTTTAAGACTGTGCACCTGTTCTAGTCTCACTGGTCAGACTTTTTGTTCTGGAACTTCACAACTGCCCCATTTTCCATGGAAATGTGATCTTTTTTTTAGCAACAACTGCCTATTTCATAACCCATTTTATAATACTGTATGGGAATACATTTCCCTGGCAAACTCAGTGGTTGAGGCCTTTTTAAAAAAAAATAAAAAATGAACACACTTGGGTTTCTAAATAGAACAGAACTGAACTAAGAGATATTCAGGATAAAACTAGACATTGGTATTAAACCCTACTAATGTTTGGTCAGAAAAGGCATTTACATTAATAAAGGAAAATAATAATAATAAATGTCCTGAGAATCACAAAACTGCGAAAAACTATGGAATTTTAATAAAATAGGGGCAATAACAGGCTTATGTTTGACTAGAATAGTGGAGAAATCTTTCTACTCCAATGTGTTGCAACTGAATATTAATATTCCTTAGATGAAGGAAGCACATATGGATGATTATGAATGAATGAGGATTATGATTTGTCATAAAACTTCAGCATAAGTTATGATACAGTTAGGTGAGTCTAGAAGACTTGAAATTAGGAGGAAATTAAGCTAATGGGTGCTACTTACTATTAAATCAGAGACTCTACCAACATATCACAAACTACAGTTGTCTGTACTGAGATCAGGTAGGGCTAGAGGGGTATGGATCTAGATGAATAATTTATCCCATTTTTTAATCATGTTAGATATTAAAAGCCTGTTACACTGGCATATATGAGTGACCCTGTCATGAGCTTGTCAGAAGTATTGCCAAGAAAGTAATTTGTGAGTAAACGAAGAGATAAGGTATGTGTTCTCCTAGAGCAACTGATACCAATGGAAAAAATGTTGGCTGAAGCAGTGGGAACTTTGCGACAAAGTGACCAGGTCATCTTGAACTTCAAGATTCTATAAGAAATGGAACTGAAGCCCAGCTGTACATACTAGTTTTCATGAAAGCCAATATTAATAAGCTTAGAGAAGAACTAGGTGGAAACTTATGGATAAAAATCCCAGGTCAGAAGATCCAAAGATGGCTTCTAAACAACATACTTTTGTGTGTGTGTGTAGCAATAGCAATAACACTTAGACTTATATACCACTTCATACAGCCCTCTCAAAGCAGTTTTTGCCCACAACAATCTGGGTCCTCATTTTACCAGCCTTGGAAGGATGGAAGGCTGAGTCAACCTTGAGTCGGTTAGGATCGAACTGCTGGCAGTCAGCAGAATTAGTCTGCAGTACTGCATTCTAACCACTGTTCCACCACAGCTCTTACAGAGGATATATTTTCACTATGGAGCCTTCATCCTATTGCTAAGGCAGGGTGAAGTTTGATCAAGATGATCTGCCAACAAAATGATGTCTTCCACAGGAAATCAAAAAACAAACTTCTCTGCAAACATTCCATGTTTCATAGAGGGAGGCTTCAGTTGGGCTCCTTCCTACATGCCTGGAGATTCTGACCTCTATGGCCATTTATATTTTTACTGTGACATCTCCCCCTGCCCCTAAAAAAGAGTGTAGTGGTTAAGACTCCTGGCTACAAACCAGGAGACAGTGAATTCTAGTCCAGCCTTAGGCATGACTTTGGGCCAGTATCTCTCCCTCAGCTCTAGAAAGAAGGTAAGGGCAAACCACTTCCAAAAATGCCTTGCCAAGCACGCCGTAGGAATAACCCAGGCAGTCGCTGAGAATCAAAAGCTGACTCAAAGGCACAAACGAACAAGTAAACAAACTTTTCTAGCATCCTTTCCTTTTGCTTCCATTGAACATTCTGCCCAAGGCATTGCATTTTTAGGAAGGACATTGACAAATTGGAATGTATTCAAAGGAGAAAAATCAAGTTGATATGGCTAGATAGGGGGAAAAAACACCCATGAAAAACAGGCAATAATATTTAACTTGGAAAAGAGAAGACCTGATTTTCAAACATCTGCAGGGATGTCATGGAGAAGAATCCTAATCCGTGATTGTTATTGTACCCTTATTGTACCCTATGCTTATTGTATCCTATGACCATTATTAAGTGTTGTACCTTATGATTTTTGACTCTTGATGAATGTATCTTTTCTTTTATGTACACTGAGAGCGTTTGCACCAAGACAAATTCATTGTGCATCCAACCACACTTGGCCAATAAAGAATTCTATTCTATTCTATTCTATTCTATTCTATTCTATTCTATTCTATTCTATTCTATTCTATTCTATTCTATTCTATTCTATTCTAAAGAATTGCTCAACAGACATGAATGCAATATAGCCTTCTAGTATGCTATCTATTCCAAACATTTAATAGCAAAAATTGATACCTTTCCAGTCACATGCACACTGTTTTCTTGCATGTTCATAATGGCTTCAGAAATTTTGACATCAATGGGATCCATAACTGACTCAATGTTGAATGGTCCCTCTAGTCTGTCTGCTACCAAAAGCATGGCATCTGTTAAAGAACAAATGAGTCGGTCATTAGATAATCAGTAACTGTGGAACTTCACGCGTTATGCTAAATCTTGCAATTATCTCAGGTCAAAGTAATGAAAACAAGCTAGTCTCTTATTTGCCATACAGAATTCACAGAATGCATGAACAAATGAAGCAGATTTTTAACAGGCCCTCACAGTGCAATCTTGGCTCCAAAAATCTGCATTGCTTTAACTACTGTATATTTCAGGAGTCTCATCCGAGATGTATTGCAGGTGTATCTGGATGACATTGAAGGCGTGTTTTTCAGCTGGATGCCTACTCTTAAAACACAGTTATGGGGTGACTGTCTTCAGTGTGGACTCTCAGTCTGCATAGCAGGTGTGTGTAGCAGGTGTGTTGCATGCTAAAGTTGGATGGCCCACGGAGACTCCTTTCAGCAGACAACAGGATTGCCTGCCCTGCTGAGTCTCACTTTCCACTTCTCTTCTGAGTCACAACTGTTGTGTTCATGTGGATGAACAGGAGAGTTAATTTCTTATGCAATTATTCCCTCTACCCCCTCCATCCTTTGTTAACCTCACTTGAGAGAAATGGGAATAAATTTCCTTTTCCCATCCAGTAAGTGCACCTATTCAAATGAGTGTTTCTCCACGGCTATTCAGGACAAATGATTCTGACAAACAGCCACTTTGATCAAAAGAACCATGGATGGGGATAGGTGCCTGGTTTTAGGCAGATAAGAAAAGACAATAATCAATCTTTTTGTGTGTGTAGCCCCAAAGTTCCATAACTTTATACACTATCCCCCAACACCAAAAATTCCTGATATATAGGAAAGCTCCAACTAAGGAATAAGAAGCAGCTTAAAACTTTTCTCCCCTAAAGCCATCTGCTGTCATCGGTACGTAAGAAAAGAAAAAAAAAAAGACAACTGAGAGTTGAGAAACTGAATTAATTAAGAAATGTACGTTATACTTTTTCATGCAGCAAAGACAAAAGATTCTTTTGTCATTACACCTGAAACAGATAATTTGCTAAATAATTCATTCCTAGATTTATCCATCATACAAATGAAACCTGATAGAAACCAACCCTTGGTGGATAAGTCTAGAGTTTTGCACAAGGCACTGAAAACTTCAACTTGACATAGCAGGATCGTGTAATTAAAGCAGCTGTTCTCTCTAACCCCAAGGACTCCATTTCCTTGCAATACAAAATGGGATAAATATTGGATTCTTGCCATGATGTACAGGTACAAGCCAAGTTTGATGCTTTGGGCTTTTTACAAAATGCAGCTTGATGTGGGAAGATACGATTTATGATACCACTGGGGCTACACAAGCTCATTTGTCTAATTACACACCATTCTCCGGGTGTGTAATACGAGGTGATGATGTACCCATACTGTCCTTGTTACAGTATACCTCTGACAATCTGAACCACTGCCAGCTTATCCATCAACTTACTTAGTATTCTGGAGCTTACAAGTGTTTCTTTACCCCAGCCCGGAATTATTTTGGCCCCCCTGGAACAGACTGGATGATAAATTCTGGGTCAAAGACTTTGTTAGTTAATCAGTCTTTTCAAACAATTTGCAGACATCGGAGGGCTCATAGATTTAGCATGACCATGTACACACTACCTTTAAAAAAGCAATAATAATTTAAAAGCAAATATTTTGTTTAATTTTCTTTCTATATTCATATCTTTGCATAAAACATCTTGACAGGAATTAGTCAGTAGTGGTTTGGCCCACTTCAGCTGAACCGATAGTAAAAAAAACAGCTACTGGTTCAGCCGATATATTTTTCTTTTTCCTCCCAACGATCAACTGTTCCATTGATCAGCTCTGCCAGGATCCCCCTCGCTGCCTTTCTGCTTCGTCCAGGAGGCTTCCCTGAGGCCCAGAAGGCAAAAAGGGGAGCGCAGGCCCCCTGCGCCATGCCCACCTAGCCACACCCACCTAGCCACTCCCACAGAATCAGTAGTAAAAATATTTGCATCCCACCCCTGGAATTAGTGTTTTTGTAGCTGAGGGGTCTTTGGTGTACTCTCAACTTGGTTTTCTTGCAGACGTTTTATTATCCAAGCTAGGTAACATCATACAACGCTACTGTAGGTAATGCTAGCATTGATAACATTACCTAGTTTGGGTAATGAAAAATCTGCATGCTTCATGCTACACTGAATGTGGAATGACAGAACCATCTCCCATCTCAAAGCAAGAAGGATTTTGTTGGCTATCTGAAGAAAAGAAAAGAAGGGAAAGGAAATTGTTCCAAGTCTGCTTGCCACTGTACTTTTTTTCACAGGTGAAGGCAGAAAAGCAGAAGGGGAATCCTAGAGCCAATTATGAATGTCTACAAAGAGTATATATATTAAAGATTTTTAAACAAGACAGTAGATTAAACGGATTCTTTCTTTTTTTTTGTAAAGCAGTGTTACTATTTCTTCATCACAATAGTTTATGTATTATCTTTTTCTTTTGTAAAATGTTTACATCTTATTGGTCTCCAAAGAAGCTATTGCTTTCTTACTTCATTATCTTTTGAGCAGAAATCTATCTTGGCTCTTTTTCTGAGTTCCCCCATGTATGGTAAGACACACTGGTGTCTTTCAGGCAAATTAGAAAATTAATAAAAGCAAATTAATATTTGTTCTGGCCAAAATCCAAGCTGAACTCCCATGTGAAAGTGTTAGGCATATGCTTAGCTTGACAAGCGAAATTAATAAGAGGTGGGCTATAACCCTACGCACCATTACTTGGGAGAAACTGTAATTGATCTCAGCAGGATTTTTTAAATAGATTTTCATCTGCTTGTTTTGCTGAAATTATGTTCACCTTTGGCCATAACCAGCCATACCTTATGGGTTTAAAGGTGATTGCAAAAACGCCACTACAATATTTTTATCTGCAGTGATATTTCAGATGGAATGTAACAAAAACTCATAATTTAATGGAATTGCTCTAATGATGGGCTTCTGCAATATGGTTTAGAGAAAGGTAACACCTGAATTAAATTGATTCACGGGAAGTCATTTCTAATTAATATAATGTTAGCTCTCTGAATTATATCAAAAACTCTACTTTTTAAAACATAAATTGAAAACCCTGTAACTTACAGTGCACTTTTTTGGGTTTGAAAAATTAATATACGAACGGCACAGATATCTCTCCCTTTTTGCTTACTGAAAGCACTGAGCATTTGGTTTTGGTTTTATCTTACAGGAATCCAGAGTTGTTAAAAAGGACTGTGTCATCCTGTTTTCAAAGGGCATGTTGTTTACGTGTAAAAGCTATAATTTATAGTAGACCATTGTTCACAGGAAATGGCTACTGCACAGCTGCCTTTAGATCAAGAGTCTCCTCCCCGGGCCACTGGCCATGGGCCATTGAGAACTGGGCTGCACAAGTGGAGAGCAAGGGGACAAGGTCCCACCTTGTGCAAGCATTGCCGTGAACATTGTGGGTGCTTGTACGTGCGCACATGCACATGTGCTTATCCCTCCCACAAAATCATCCCCTCTTTCCTCCTCCCTCCCCCCGCTCTGGCATGCCAACCCGGAAAAAGTTGGGGAACTCTGCTTTAGACCATTTCAGACGTGTTATTTGTTTAATACGCCATTCCTACCACAACCACTCAACCTGCTGAAGAATATCAGGAGTGTACGTCCAGGGTTTATATTCCCAGTGGGGTCACCCAAGGCACAAAAGTCATATCAGTTGCCCAACGAAAGATAGCGGGGATTTATATCAAGCAGCATCAAATACAGAAAGATCCTGGAGACAGAAGATCACTTTGGTGACAATGGCAAAGATGCCAACTTAAAGCAACAGGAAACCCCTCCTGCATTTTAACCAATGAAATCATATGGATAGAAAATATAAAATGATTGATGACACAGTGATCTCATGGTTGGAGGGCACTCAACATGGTACTGAGAAAGAGTTAAGGGTCTTTCAGCATATTAATTGTGTTTATGATGTAGCTAGACATTGGAATGTTTGGTTGATGTTACCACACCAGAAAAGAAAACCCAAAGCTGCAAACACAGAATTACCAATAAAGGAGAGTATTTGTAGCTCAGTGTTGAAATGAGGGACCCCTGGTGTTCTCTGAGCATGGTTTTTTTTTTTAAAAATAATGCATAAATTTTATTACTTAAACTAGATAACATTATCAGTGCTAGTGTTTGCTAGTGTTAATGGAAGTGGTCTTGGGGTGGTGGTAATGAAATGTCATCATTTATTTTATTTATTTATTTGGTTTGTCAATCGCTTACAAAATAATAGGTATAAGTATAAACATGAGTAAGAATACAGAAAATAGGTATGATTAAATGGGGACAATAGGATAGGGATGGGAGAAGGCGAGAATGAGATCTACCGCCTAGCCAAAAGCAGACACAGGAAGACCCTGGACATTGACCAGTTTCATGGGATCAACGACGAAAGGGGAAATTTGATCGTCAACCCCAGAGACGCTGCCGAGAGGTGGCGGCATATCGAGAAGATCTCCACCGAGGAGTTCCCACACCCACGAACCGCGAGGTGACCCGTCGAAGGCCCAGTCTCAGGCATTCATGCCAGCGAGGTCACCGGCGCCATCAAGGCCATGAAAAACGGTAAGGCAACAGGACCAGGCGACATCCCTGCCGACTTCTGGAAAAAGGCACTACCGGGCTCGGCATTGTGGCTGTGCGAGCTGTTCAACAACATCGTCTCCACGGGAATAGTGCCACACGACTGGTACCGCAGCACCACTGCTCCGATCTGGAAGGGAAAGGGCAGCCCAGCGGACTGCTCCAACTACAGACCGGTCAGGTTACTGTCACACACTATGAAGATCTTGACACGCGTCCTCGATAAGCGCATTGGGACATCGTCAACATCAGCGTCAACCAGGCCGGATTCATCAAGAACTGCGGCACCACCGATGCCATCTTCGGTGTGCGGATGCTGATGGAGGCTCACAGAGAGAAGAAAATCCCGCTCCACACCGCCTTCTTGGACTTGGAAAAGGCCTTCGACCGAGTCCCGCACGATCTCATCTGGTACGCACTGCGAGATCACGGCGTGCCCGAGCTACTCGTACAATGGGTCCAACTCCTATACAGATGTCACAAAAGCCGTGTAAAAGCGGCAGCTGGGATATCAGAGGAGTTCAATATCACCGTCGGCGTACACCAGGGCTCTGCTCTCTCACCACTGCTGTTCATTCTGGTGATGGACACAATTACACCACGACCTGCACACGCCCGCCCCATGGGCGCTGCTCTACGCCGATGATGTGTTCCTGGCCAACCTGCGCAAGGCTGAACTCGAGCACCTAGTCCAACAGTGGCACGACCGCCTCGAGCAGTTCGGGCTCGGTTGAACCTAAAGAAGTCCGAATACCTGACCACTGACAACGGCGACAGGCTCCATCCACGTGAACGGGCAGGAGCTACGCACGCCTCCACCTTCAAGTACCTGGGAACTACTCTTGGGAAGAAGGCCTACTACAAACTGAGGTGGCAGCCAGGATCAACGCAGCGTGGGGCAAATGGAAGTCCGTCACGGGCGTCCTCTGTGACAAGAAGATGCCGATGCGCCTGAAGGCGAAAATCTATAACTCTGTGGTGCGCCCGTGGCCATATACGGCGCAGAGTGCTGGCCGACGACCAAAGAAGTCGAAAGCAGACTCCAGACAATGGAGATGCGAATGCTCCGATGGTCGGTAGGCCTCACCCTACTCGATCGCGTCAGGAATGAAGAAGTGCGCAGACGGTTCAACGTCGTGCCCATCCCCACGGTCATGAGGCAGTCCCGGCTACGATGGTTCGGCCATGTGAGTCGCGCCAAGGAAGAATCCATCATCAAATCTACGATGAAGGTGATTGTCGGAGGAGCGAGACCCGCGTGGTAGACCTAAGCAACGCTGGATGGACACGATCAAGGCCGATCTAGAGACCGCGAAGGCAGACCCGACATACGTGGCAGACAGAGAGGCGTGGAAGCAGTACTCAAGGACATTAGCGGACCTCGCCAGAGCGCGAGACAAACGCTGAAGAAAAAGAAGAAGAAGAAGAAGAAGGATAGGGATGGGAGGCACGATGGTGCACTTATGCACGCCCCTTAGAGACCTCTTAGGAATGGGGTGAGGTCAATAGTGGATAGTTTGATAGTTTAAAGGGGGGGTTGAGGATGTAACAACAGAGTCAGGTAGTACATTGACCACTCTGTTGCTGAAGTCGTACTTTCTGCAATTAGGTTTGGAGCGGTTAACATGGAGTTTGTATCTGTTGTGTGCTCTTGTATTCTTGCGGTTGAAGCTGAAGTAGTCATTGACTGGTAGGACATTGTAGCAGATAATTTTGTGTACTACGCTTAAATCCAACCGTAGGTGGCCTAGTTCAAGATCATGAAACAACCAAGCTCAGAGAGAACCAAGAACCCCCTAAAGGCAGATTTACAGTGGAAACATGGACTGTTAGAAGCTGAACATGAGAAGATTCAACAGAGTGGAACATGAAATCAATCAATCACCCACTGACTTCTAGGCATCAGCAAATTGAGATGGACTGGAATTGGTCACCTTCAGTCAGAACAACATCAAACTCAGGACATGAAAAACAAAGAAGTTAGGAGTGGTATAACAATAACAGTGCTTGGCTGTAATGCTGGACAAATAAATAAAATTCTTTTAAAAATAACAAGAAATTGCCATGAAATCTGAACCATGGTAGAAAAAAAGTCTCTCATTACTGAAAAAGAGCTGGAAAGATCTGTTTTAAGAGATTATAAGCTGTCATTTGACAAACTAGTAGTGTCAGAGCTGCTATCATTGGCCGAGGATAGACTTCCAGTGTGCCATGCACTATAGGGGAGGGAGCTGGATGGGAAGAGCAACAGTGATTGCTCATCATACCTTCCAGGCACAAGTCAAGGTCAAACCATGGAGAATGGAATGGAATGGCTAATGGCTCACTGACTAGCTGCCAAGGAAGAGACATTTCCCAAAACAGTTTATTCAAAGTTAATTGGACAATATGGGATTTACAAAAGGGAGGGACTGGTGAGGAACTGGTTAACCAGGGAACTTTGGCACATGAATACTTAGTTCTGGCTTTGCTGTACAATAGTCCACTTGGTTTTTAGTAAAAGTATACCTTTCACTACAACTGGAGTCAAGGGTCTTCCTTTACTAAGGAACCAAGTCAAGGCAGGTCTGAAAACTGGGTTTTTCATGATTTCCCTTCGTCTCTCAGAATCTAGACCAAAAGTCAAATACAAATGACAGGGTTGCCATGACATGCAGTATAAATACTTTATACTATTATCTTTTTGTTGTTAGGTCCTGAATTTTTTTGTTTTAGGGAAGGGGTTTAAGATGAACATTAATGCTATGCAACCATTTCCAAGAAATCTCAGATATAATCTCTGATATATGTGTGTGTGTGTCTGTCTCTCTCTCTCTCTCTCTCTCTCTCTGTGTATACAGTAGAACTTCTGCAGTGGTGGGATTCAATTTTTTTTTTACTACTGGGCATGACTTGGTGGGTGTGGCAGGGGAAGGATACTGTAAAATCTCCAGTCAGAGGTGGTATTTGCTGGTTCTCAGGACTACTCGAAATTTCCGCTACCGGTTCTCCAGAACTGGTCAGAACCTGCTGAATGCCACCTCTGAACCTCTGGTCATGAACATTTCTGACCACGACCAAATAGGGTTCTGACCAAAAAAATTCACAAAAGTTTTGAATCTGGTCATGAACACATACTTGGGTGGCGATCGAACATGACCCCTGACCCAGAAATTCCTGAAGACAAATCATTAGAAGACAAAGAAATTGCCAAAGTATGTAATGAATTATGTCATGACCAGAGGTTCAGAGTTGGTATTCAGCAGGTTCTCACCAGTTCTGGAGAACCAGCAGCAGAAATTTTGAGTAGTTCAGAAAACTGGCAAATCCCGCCTCTGACTGGAGATTTTACAGTATCCTTCCCCTGCCAGGCCCACCAAGCCAGGCCCACAGAACCGGTAGTAAAAAAATTGAATCTCAACATTGCTATATGCATATATTTAATTATAATTAAATCAACAGTGGTGGGCATTGAATATGTCTGTTCATATAAACAAGGCTGAGAAAAGGCTTCCTTGAGATTAAAGTGCCGATTGATTGGTTGATTGCTGAATTCGTACCTCATTTTTCCTCTGTGGAGTTCAGAGCAACATACTTAGAAATGGCTAGCTATTTCTTGTCAAGGAAAGGAAAATGAACTAGATTATACAAAATGTTATACAGTATCTAAAATGTTAAATGGGTCAACAGAACATCAAATATGAATGCAACTAAAATGGAGATTTCATGAGCTCACCATTAAATGATTTGCAGATACAGAGTGGGGAAAAAAATCCAGCTTTTTTTTCTGCCCTAACAGAAGCAATCAAGAAAGCAAGATTCATCTGGAGATGACTTCAGAAATGTTGGGTAAAGTCTTAAGGACTCTTTCTGATTCTGTTTTGCACTCTAATTTTCCAGTGCTCTGTTTGGGTGAATTTTCTTCAAATTCCCAAATTCCCAAAGAAGATCATGCAAGATTAGCAGCTGATTGTGCAAGCCGAAGTGTGATTCAAAAATTGCTCCGTTCCTTTCCAAGCCAATCCGTTCTCTAGGACTGTGTTTTTCAACCACAGCAATGCTAAGATCCATGGACTTTAACCAATGTTGGCTAGGGAATTTTGTGGGTTGAAGTCAACACAACTTTCACATTGCTGAGGTTGAAAAACACTGCTCTAAAGCATGTGGCCCTCCCATCATTTAGCCAGATATTCAATGAATGGCTTTGCTTTCGCACAATCTATTCAGAATTGAATGGCATCGGCCCTCTCAATTCCTGGCAAATAGATGGGGAAGAAATGGAGGTAGTGACAGATTTTATTTTCCTGGGCTCCAAGATCACCGCAGATGGGAACTGCAGCCAGGAAATTAAAAGACGCTTTCTCCTGAGGAGAAAAGCTATGGCAAATCTAGACAGCATACTAAAAAGCAGAGACATCACTCTGCCAACAAAAGGGTGTATAGTCAAGGCTATGGTTTTCCCAGTTGCAATGTATGGCTGTGAAAGTTAGACCATAAGAAAGGCTGAGCACCAAAGAATTGAGGCCTTTGAACTATGGTGCTGGAGAAGACTCCTGCGAGTCCCTTGGACTGCAAGGCGATCAAACTGGTCAGTCCTAGAGGAGATCAACCCTGACTGCTCTTTAGAAGGCCAAATCCTGAAGATGAAACTCAAATACTTTGGCCACCTAATGAGAAGGAAGGACTCACTGGAGAAGAGCCTAATGCTGGGAATGATTGAGGGCAATAGAAGAAGGGGACGACAGAGAATGAGGTGGCTGGATGGAGTCACTGAAGCATCAGGCATGAGCTTAAATGGACTCCGTGGGATGGTAGAGGATAGGAAGGCCTGGAGGAACGTTGTCCATGGGGTCACGAAGGGTTGGATAATACTTTGCAACTTACAACAATTTAGAACCAAAAACCCTGAAGGGATTTTAAGTTCTGTTCTGCTCTGCTAGTTGAAACCATAGTGTAGTTGCACACCAGCTACTGGTCAGTCATTGGGTGCACAACAGTGGTAGGATTCAATTTTTTTTACCACCGGTTCTGTGGGCGTGGCTTGGTGGGCATGGCTGGTAAAGGACACTGTAAAATCTCCAGTCAGAGGTGGTATTTGCTGGTTCTCTGAACTACTCAAAATTTCTGCTACCAGTTCTCCAGAACTGGTGAGAACCTGCTGAATACCACCTCTGGTGCACAAACAGATGTTTCATTTTATCTGTATTCTCTCGATAATTCAACTCTAATACCAGTACATCTATTGTCTCATAATGTTTTCACCCAGACTAACTAAATAAGAATCTCCATAGACATTTAAATAAAAATAAGGGTGCCAACTATTCCTGCAGCAGATCAAGTAGATGGTTCACTTCTGATTTGCTCTCATCAAAGCAGATTTGCCAAGTGAAAAACAAGGGATCAAAGCCATCCCTTGTTTTTATTTGGGCTGCTTCTCTGGCCTTTCAGTGACCTTTAAACACAATACAACGCACAACAGAACCTGCTTGCCTCAAAGCAAAGCAGCTGGTGGAGGACAATTGGACCCCTTGGATGGTTCTGAAGGAGGAACAGAGGTCTCTGCTGCTTTGCTTCCTGCACCAAGATGGAGTGTACGGTTTCTGTAGCCAACATAAAGCACAGTGACAAAACTCTCCTTGCAAAGACATAGAGCCTTTTCCCTCCAAGAATGTTATTAAAATTACCATAATATAAAATACAAAGGAAACTAAAGATAATAAGAAAATGGGGAAGGAAAAGAAAGGGGAAAGGGGGAAAGAAAATAAAAGCACTGACTTCCCTTTTTTCCCCTTGTGCAGTAAAGTATAAAATAGAATTACAGCTTCACGTTTTTTACTTTCCCACTAGCCATTTCTATAACAACAAACTAGATTAATCAGAAAAACCCAAGTCAAGAGTTCATTTTTTTCTTAGCACGACCACAAAGTCCAGAAATGGTTTCCAAGTAGAGATAAAGCGGGATATGTTCTTTTCTCTAGTTTAAACAGCCAAGTTTTGCCATTTCTGCTATCTCCATCACTTTTTCCATCCATTCTGCTGTTTGTGGGGATTGACGTATGCAACTGAGATTTAGATATCATTATGGAGATTTAGACATCTTTGCATAGAAAAAAGAAGGTCATTAACATAAAAGATATTGAAAGATGCTTTCACTACCGGAACCTGCCAAAATATCAATTAAATGCGGCCTCTACTTTTCCTTTATCTTCCTAGTCCTTTAGCATAGTTAGTGCCTCTAATTCTCCACCTACAGTACAATATTTTTTACATTTATAGGAACTTGACCATAATTCAGGAGTGGATGCTTTGTAATACATTTGTTTTTAAGTACCATAAAGACTTTTTGTTGTTTTTGCTACAAAAGACTAACACGTTGAGTTTCAAACATAGTTTTCTTACATATGTAAGGAATATCCTTTTTTTCCCCTCACATTTTTGTTGCCAAGCTGATTAATGATGTGGTGATATTGATCCTTTAATGTTATAGTATGCATTTGCACTTCTAATTATGTTTGCATAATAAATACAAATAAATTTCAAAAGTAAGATGTGTAATCTATTTGAAAGTGATTAACCCAAATCAGCAAAAATATCACGTTCCCACATTGATTTGAAAAGAGTAATGAATTCCAATTTAGTACAACAGTCAATTACCCAGTTCTTCATTTACTAGTTTAATTATATATGAAATCTGTTGGTGGGTGAAATACATGGGCATAATATAAAAAGACAATAACAATTCATTTTATTTGTTTAAAAAGTCTTTTATGCAGGCTTCATCCCTGATGAGCTCATGTCATTTTCTTGGCTACGGTATGGATATAGGGCATAACTGCTTTTTTCTGAAATATTTCTCCATCTCCCAACCTAACTTGGTGCCCAGCTTCTTTTGCATACATTCTTTCCAGTGTAAGCTTTTCAAAAATGCTGCTTCTTGACAGAGATAGTTTTGGGGAGACATGTGTGGCAAAAAAAAAAATACTTTTTGTGTCTGAATTTTTGACTGCAGAATGATCAGTGCTAATAGACTCTCTTGCTTTTATCCATGCCAATGCAGAGATCAATGCCAAATTCTTTTAACAGCTATACATGCATCCATGGAAATTAATTAGAAAAAGGAGCAATTTACATTACAGCAGAATGAAAGGTAATTATATTACAAGGAAATGGAATCCAATATTAAAAGAAAGCCATGACAAATTAATAACAGAAAAGAAAGCAAAACCTTTACTCCTGTCAAGGAATATTTAAATCTGGCCATGCAAGAACTTGATCCTAATATGACCCTAAACATATCCTTTTTGTCCTTTTACTATAGAAAGCTGGTAGATAATGCTCCATAGTTTTCTCTGCACTTAACAATCATTCATCTTTTGCTCTTGCATAATGAGGCATCATTGCTTTTAGATAACACACTGACATAGTTTATCTGACTGCATCAGATTACCTCATCAAAAACCAAGACATGTTGAAAATAATTATTCTGATCCTTCTGTAAGGGACCATTTCCTGTTTCAGTTTCTTCTTTTTTTTTAAAAAAAAAAAGCTGCTTCGTATCTCCTTTTCAGAAAATCTTTGCAGCTACCAGAGGTTACCTCAGGCCAGAGGTGGTATTGAGCAGGTTCTGACCAGTTCTGAAGAACTGGTAGTGGAACTTTTGAGTAGTTCAGAGAACTGGCAAATCCCACCTCTGACTGGCCCTGCCCCCATCTATTGTCTGCCTCCTGAGTCCCAGCTGATTGGCTGGGACTTCTTTTGTTGCCCTGCACAGGAGAACGGAGCTGGAAAGCAGGTTAGTGGGGTGGGGAGGGAATGGGATTTTGCAGTAACCTTCTCCCAGGAAGGGAATGGAGGTTTTACAGTCTCCTTCTCCTGCCATGCCTACCAAGCCACACCCGCCAAACCACACCACACCCAGCAAGCCACGCTCACGGTAGTAAAAATTTTTGAATCCCACCACTGCCTCATGCCTAAGTCCTCTGGGCCTACTTTCAGTCCAATTTTAAAACAATGTGGACTGCAGAGACAATTATAGTTACTTTTCTGGATCCAATGTGCCTCGGTGTTCCCTGCCAAGTCCCAACAACCAATATTTTTCTGATCTTTTTTGTATCTTTGAATAGATATCCCATTTGCAGAAATCATATCCACCTGAACTTTTTTCCTAAAATTTTACTGGCTTCAAATAATCCTTCATCACAAATCAATGTTCTAAGCACACTTTTTATTCTTCTTGCTTCTTTTATTGTTTCACAAGTTTTTTGTTTTTTTCCTGTAGCTGCTTCTTTTCTGGTTGAAAAAGGCTTACACGATCCCCTCCCCCATCTCCAGTATAATATCACTCTTATTTTGATATGAATTGTTAATGTTTTCTTCAAGATCATTTGTATAGCGAAAGTTTTATGCACAAATCTGCATTCCCATGGCCTGCTTATTCAAGGCTACCTTTCACAATAATTTACTTAGTTTGGGAATTCACACAACGTACTGAATCATAAATGACCTATGGGAGTTGATGGTTTGTACACCTTATTGCAGTAAATTGTAACTGAACTGTGCACAAACACAGCCCCAACATTTCAGACTCAATCCCTGAACTTTTCAAGTATATCTGAGGAAGATTCCTGAAAACGACCCCTGGAGTGCTTTTGATAATCAACAGGCAGACTGACACATTTTGCTAAGAACTGACTTACTTTAACTCCAGCATTCTTGAACAGTAAAATAAAGCATTTGATGTCTTATAGAAACACACCAACCTTGTGGAAACTTACATAGGGATGCAAAATGACGCTCCCCTTCCTTCTCTTCCTCAGGGCTACACAATACAATTTGGAGACCAGAAAGATCCTTGCCTTTAATATCATCTCCTTGACAATTCCCCATGCTCCTCCTTCAACTTTCTTGAAGGGCCAATAATGCAGAAAGTTTTCTCCTTGTAAATCTCCCTAGGGCAACCCAAAATAACACAATAACAGAGTTGGAAGGGACTTTGGAGGTCTTCTAGACCAACCCACTCCTCAGGCAGGAAACCCTATACGATTTCAGACAAATGGCTGTCCATTCTCTTCTTAAAAACTTCCAGTGTTGGAGCATTTACAAGTTCTGGAGGCAAGTTGTTCCACTGATTAATTGTTCTCACTGTCAGGAAATTTCTTCTGGGTTGCTTTTCTCCTTGATTAGTTTCCATCCATTGCTTCTTGTTGCACATCATTGGAAGAGATTGCAACACAACTGTACCCACATCAGAGGTGGTATTCAGCAGGTTCTGACCAGTTCTGGAGAACCAGTAGCGGAAATTTTGAGTAGTTCAAAGAATCGGCAAATACCACCTCTAACTGGCCCCACCCCCATCTATTCTCTGCCTCCCGGGTCCTAGCTGATCAGCTGGGTCTTCTTTTGTTGCCCTGCACAGGAGAATGGAGCTGGAAAGCAGGTTAGTGGGGTGGGGAGGGCATGGAGATTTTGCAGTAACCTTCCCCTGCCACGTCTGCCAAGCCACGCCCACCAAGCCATGCCATGCCCACCAAGCCACACCCAAGAACCAGTAGTAAAAATGTTTGAATCCCACCACTGACCCACATCTATAGTCAACAAAGCCAGAGAGTAGCAGAATTATTTGGGATGGAAAGGCCATAAATAATTCTTCGTAATAATATTTGGTTCAACCCAGTGGTCAGTTCAGCAATCCGGAGAAAGCAGCCCCAGTGCTATTGTTCAGCCACAGCGTATACACATCCAATGAAGTGGTTTTTACCTTCTCTCTGAGGCGATCCAGAAGCTTTCACCAACCTCCTTTTCTAGAACATGGAGCAATAGAGAACAGGTAAAAAAGAGAATCTGTTTTATTGTCTTCTGTATGACGCTCTGCTGATCAATCCCTCTTTAATCCCTTGATTCACATGCATTGTGGGAATAGGAAAAACCCTGAGTCCTCAGACAAAACTCTAGTTTAAAATATTGTTGGACAGCTACCCGAACATCTATATTTCATGAGCATCTTGCTCGCATGTTCCTTCAGATTTGACGGTGAAGTTGTTTTCTAAAGGTGGGTAAGTGAGAAGGTTGCCAGATATTTCCCAGAAAAAAACTTCTGGCTTGCTTTCATGACTGTCTAATTCAACTCCATTTCAGTGTTTCTGGGAAGTGTGGAAAAAAGTAGCAAAGGGAGGCGGTTTAGAATAATTAATATACAGAAAAAGATAACGGAGATCATGCACTGTGCTAGGAAGGAAATTAGGAAAAGGTCCAGGCCATACATGTATTATGGCCTGCTGGTGGCTGGTGGAGCTGGCAGCAGAGTTGGACAATGGTGAGGAGGTTGGGGAGGAATCTCGGGCCAGTCTTGTAGGCTGAGGAAGGCTCGGATGAGGATGTGCATCAGAGGCAGAGATGGGGCCAGGGCAGGCTGGCAGTCATCAGCTGCCTTCGGGCTCAGATAGCAGTGAGGCTGGGGAGTAGTTGGAACTGGTTCCCAGCCTGCGCACACGCAGAGCTGCTAAAAAAAGGGAGCAATTAAGAACTCAGGGTCGACGTGGGAGCAAGGCCACAGGTGGACGATAAATGGCCCCTCCCATCAGGATTAAAAGAGGAGCAAAAGGGGAGGGGGCTTTTGCAGGAAATAACTCACTCATTCGGTCATTTGTTTGTTCCAGCCTCATGGAGATTTGTCTGTAAAACCAGCCTTCCCTGCCAACAGTGAGTGTGGAACTATTTACTGGGCAGCATTCCAGGATTGATAAAAGTCTACCTTCGCGAGACTGTTTGCCAAGCTGTTGGCTGACTGTGAATGAAATAATTCACATTATTGTAAGTAAAGAGGTTTTTGCTGGGACTCAGAATTGAGTGCTTTTTGGTGAGGTCTAGGAGGAGAACAACATGCCCCCTCAGTGCTGAAGAACAGCAGGAAGCATCACTGAGTTTGCTGTCTTTGATGTTGGTTCATCCCAGATTGCGGGTTTCAGCTTGCTGGCCATGTGGGCTGATCCCCACGGGCACAAGGAGGGCTCAGTTATGCAGTGCAATCTTTAAGAAGCAGGTTTACTTGCTGGCCTCTGTACCAAAGGGGCTGCTATTTCTCCCAGCTTGATTAGAGCCAATGGTTCAACTCCTGATTTGACATGAAAAGTTTTATTTCTTTTTATTTATAAGCTATTTTGATTGATTTTTCACTTCCTCGCACATTTATTCAGTGAGCCACTCTGGAGTCAGTGAACACATATTGAGTAAACCTAAGGTTTTATGGAGACATAATGGATAAATTTGACATATTTCAGACTTTGGGATTTTAAAAAAAATAAAAAATAAAAATCATGTTCTTTCTAATCTTAATATGAAGGACTGTGAGGACTCTAACAAGTCTTTAAAAGCCATTCTGCCCTGATCCAATTTATTTGTTATCAATCAGCAACCTGGAGAGGACCAGGTTGTCTCCATCTGCCATGGAGATGTTCAAAATGTGGAAGCTGTCAAAGAAAAGGCCACAACCCTAATTCAGAGCCACCAACAGGAAGAGAAGTGCAGGTAGAAGTGAGAAGTGCACCTTGAAGAACCAAAAAGTCAGCAACCCCCTTCTGGATGGGAAAATCCGCCCATTATGTTTTATTCAATAGCAAATTCTTTCCATCTTACTTTAAAGAATGTTGGCAAATTCTTTTAAGCCACAATAAATTCTTAAGATCTCCGCTGGACCATGGCACACATTTTTTTTCTTTTAAAGAAGGAAGATGAACTATGAAAATAAGACTTTTGTTTTATGTACCTGAGCAATAAAAGGGACAGGGTACCGGTCAACCAGGGTTTGCTAACAGAAGATAATTCTGTGGCAGATTAGGTTCTCGTGGAGAAGCTCAACGATAAAATGGATTTTTTTCTGTTTAGAAGTGTTTGCTGGTCATACATTGAAAATCAGTAGAGGCTTATTGTTGACAGTAAGAGTTGAACATGCATATGGGGCATGCATAAGTGCACCATCATGCCTCCCGTCCCTGTCCTATTTGTCCCCATTTATTTGTACCTATTTCCTGTATTCTTACTCATGTTTATACTTATACCTATTATACTGTAGGTGATTGACAAATCAAATAAATAAATAAATAAATAAAATATCATGAATGCATCAACTACATAAGCGAATAAAGGAGTGGAAATACGTTACATTTGTGTTCCTTCTCTTATGCATGAAATGCATCTGAAAGAGGAAGAGTTCAGTAAAAGTCTATTCTGTTTTACTGTTATCCTTAGTATGGCAAGATCCCCAGCTCTTTCTCCCCCACCCCAAAAAAAATCCATTTAAAATATCCTCTATTTTCACCTGCAACTTTCTCAACATATGGAGGGTGTTTTTTTTTTTCTTCTCTCCCACAATTTCCTATACTGAAAGCACAGGAAATGCTAATGCAAATTTCCTCCAAGTCATTTTAACATAGATTGCCTGATTTCAGTTCTTTGTTATGTAAATGGGAAAAAACATTATCTCTTGTAAACATCTTTCAAAAACTCATGTTCTTTTTCTGATTCTGAGCACGTAAGATCTGTGTATTTTGACAGGAGTAAGATGGCTATTATCTGTGCTATCATCCAGTCATAATCTGCATATACTTCCCCGCCATGCCACTGCTGGGTGGAAAGGCAAATGCAATAGCCTTCTGTGCCACAATTAAGGATGCAAAATGGCAGCTTCAAGGATGCAAAATGGCAGGCATTGCCAAGTTGCATGGATTCTTTCTGTTCAGTAGAGGTTTGCAGTTGCAATTACTCAACCATCTAATAGATGGGATAAAACTGGATATTGGAGGGCAGGCAAGATCAAGAAAGAGGTAAAATAAAGATTTCATTCTTTATTGTTGTAGTATAAAATAACTGACCTTTGAAAGCCCATCAGAGTTTTTATTTATTCCATTTTGTATCAAACAAAATCAGGATGGAGTTATTTTGAGTTTCTTTCTCATGCTTTCATTTTTCTCCATCCGGAGCCATTTTTCCAAAACTGCTCTTTCCTTCTTTCATAGTTTACTCATCTTTTCCCCATTCCTAAGATCAGGTCTATATTCTTCACAAATTCTGAGTTTCTCCATTAACAAACAAAGTAAATCCCGTCAGAGTAAATAAAGTTGTTCCTAAGCTCCATAACAAGTTTTGTGCAGTTTTTCAGGACAGAAATCACTATGAATGAAAGTAAAATATCTAATGCAGAATACCAATGAAAATTCTCAGTCATCTACACTGAGTTGTATAGAAGTTATGGAAGTTGGACCTTTTGTTGGTTTGAACCGTTTCGCTGCTTATGCCAGTAACTTCTTCAGTCTGAGTATGTCGGTTTTAACCGACTTGCTTAACTGAAGAAGCTACTTGGCTAAGAAATGAAACATTTTGAACCAACAAGAAAATAAGTTAAGTTGCCATGACTCAATTTTCAGACATCTAAATGCAGAGAGCTAACTGGCATGATTTCTGGAGAAATTATTTCCAGACTGGAAATCTCATTAATATTTGTTTTTCTTTTTGGCTTCTATGAATAGTGAGTGATTGGGAAAAAAGAGATATCATTCTTTAAGTTCTCATATCTCACTCCATTTCATTACTGCTTCTGGCAATAATTTGGGATTTGTACATACTGTAGGTACTGCCTGAGAAAATGAGATTGGTGGGGAAACTGACTCGGCTGCTGTTTTTGAAAGAAGCCACACGTTCCCCTTAATAGGTAATTTACTTAGATTACAGGGGATACAAAGTAGAGAGGATTCTTTTTTAAGAATTAAAAATCAACAGTCCAGTTCCAAAAGCATTTAGGAAACATAGCTTTATGTGGATATTTTATATTGTTCCTTCAAGTATTGTGAACATAAACTGAATTGGTTTCAGCTTTAAACTCCTCCATATCAATCCCTAAATGGTTTAATTTCATACATGGTCTATCACATAATGTCACTCAGAATCATTGTGAGAAGTTGGAAGTAACATGTTGCTCAACTCACAATCATATAATTGGTAAGGCTGGAAGTGACCTCGGCTGTCTTATAGTCCAAAGGTCTTCAAACTTCACAGCTTTAAGACTTGTGGACTTCAAATCCCAGAATTCCTCCTCCAGTCATGTTAGCTGAGGAATTCTGGGAGTTGAAGTCCGCAAGTCTTAAACTTGCCAAGTTTGAAGACCTTTGATCTAGTCCAATCAGGGCTGGGGTACTCAGTGTTTGCACGGGTTAGGAAATCCTTTTCTCTGGCGATCGGTTGAGCCTATCCACCTGCCCCTGCTTTAGTCTGTCCTTTATTTCTGCAGTTTTGAAGCTCAGCTGAGACGTGGCACAGCGGATTACCAGACCTCAGCTGTTTTATTCACCGGAGTTGCAGTGGACAGTCAGTTTTAAAGCTGTAAAATGGTGGTTTTGCAATGTGCTGCGTGCGCGCGAAGCACACATTTGGCGAACGCGGTGTGAAACCGGTAGAAGCCCACCACTGAGTCCAACCCCCTGTCCAAAGCAGGAGCACTTATTCCATCCAAGACAAATGGTTGTCTAATACTTTTTAAAAAACCTCCAGCCACAAAGCCCCCGCAACTGTGGGAGGCAAGCTGTTCCATAGATTAATTGCCTTCACTATCTTCACTTAATTGCTTTCACTGTCAAGAAATTTCTCCTTAGTTCTAGGTAGGATGTCCCTCTGATGAGCTTCACCCATTACTTCTTGTAATGGGTGTTTTCAAGTATTGGAAGACAGCTATCATATCACCCTTAAGCCTTCTCTTCATTAAACTAAACACAGTTAGTTCCCTCAACTGTTCTTTGTATGATCTCCAGGCCCTTAGCATCTTTATTGCTCTTCTCTGCATTCTTTCTAGGGCCTCAGCATCTTTTTTGTATCATGGTGATCAGAACGGACTTAGTATTCCAAGTGTGGCCTCTCTATACAGCAGTACTATCACCTCTCATGATCTTGATGCTATCTCTCCGTGGATGGAGCCTAGGACGGCTGATTGGCTTTTTTTTTTTGGCAGCCCAGATTTCCTACGCATAAAACCTATTCTGCTGTCCTGCAACTCAAGTAAATGGTGCAAAATGAGATGGAGTGTGTTTTATTGGTATTAGGATATGACCTGGATGCAATCCTACTCTTTCTGCCCACATTATATTTTCTTAGGCTGGCTTAATTAATAGGAGTTACAAATACCAGTATTGTAGTGTTAATCAAGCTAAATAGATTTTTCCTTGATGGAAATTATTTGGCCAACTTGATCAAAGTCTGATACAAACTGAAAACCTCTTCCTGTAGGATGCCAAAAAGAAAAACAGAAAATAAGATATAATAAAGTGTATATAATACAGGGTTTATGAAGCATGCGTTACATCGGTAACTACAGCCATATTTATACTTCAGGTGTTAAGGGGAAAAAAAAGTCACGATGACATACAGAAAAAAAAAGAGGACCAAGCCACAATTGGAGTAGATTTTTCATGAATTGATTATCTGCCTAAAGAAAGCTTCATTTCACAAAGCGCCTTATCTTAGGAGAAAAGATGAAAGGGACTTTGGTGTGAGGGAGGCAGAATGAACTTTTTGGGGAGGGTCTTCAAGAGATTCTTCTTGACTTATCTCACTTCCATTGCAAATATTTTCTCTTGAGAATATGCAGCAGGGCTGTAAAGTCAGTATAATTGGAGAAATATAAACATGCCCAAAGAAAATGGAAAAATAAACTCTGAATGAACAGAAAGGCAGTCAAGATGATTTTGTTCACACTGTTAATACCAGCTTAGTGGGATCTTTGTAATCCACAGAGCACATTACAAAATTCCTTTTATAACAGTGGCATCTGTACTGAAGAGCAAAAATAATGATAATAACATTTCATGATCTTTGTGCCCAAGGGATTTATTCTATTGATCTTCTTTTCTGGCTACATCTCTACATTGTACTCAACACATTACACCTTTTGCATTGTTTCTATGCAGAGGTTACAGTTTTATGCTAATTTGGGGGAATCTAAAAAAAAATGGTAGCAAAAACCAAATAGAGTGTAAGAGTGTTCAGTAATCATTATGACAGCAACCACTTTACTGTCTTCAATAACCAAGAATGCTATTACCAGCCTCACCAAGATGTAATAAATTCCAGTAGCGCAATTGCTAAACAGGTATTTAAGTTAGGGGCACAAGTAATATGGTCTCTCCTCTTCTAAAAGAAGCTTTAGATTAATATGAAAGTCCACAGCCCAATGCTCACAACATTCCAGATTTCATCCTTTCATTTCAGTCTCTGCTTGCTGCATTTATTCTCAACAGAACTCAATACTACCAATAAACATTAAGTTAAAAACAAACAAACAGGCATTTTAAAGGTATCCCCCCCCCTTCAGATACCATCTAGCTAAGTCTCATATATATATATACACAATAAGTCATTGATATGCTCAAGGTATGTTTGCACATCAAGACAGCTACGGATCAATGTTCTGCACGATTTATGCATTTGTTATTTTGAGATCAGTTTTTGGGAGGCGAAGAAGAAGGAGAAAGAGGATAATTCCTTCACTCCAACCTCACTGCTGTTTTTTTATTTGTTTAACTCAGTCATGGGCCAGCATAAAGCTAGTAACATAATAACGATCACCACACTATAGAAAAGATGTTGAGATTTTAGAAAGAGTGCAGAGAAGAGCAATCAAGAAGATTAGGGGACTAGAGGCTAAAACATACAACGAACGGTTGCAGGAACTGGGCATGGCTAGTCTAGTGAAGAGAAGGACCAGGGGAGACATGAGAGCGGTCTTCCAATATTTGAGGGCCTGCCAAAGAGAGGAAGGGGTCAACCAACCATGCAGAGTTAATGCTGCTGCTGTAACAACAAAGGCTGAGGCACAGGAGGAGTAGAAGACTGTGCTCCCGACATCCTTCGATGGTCGGGAGCTGGGGTCCCCAGGATCGACGCAGGCAGCCACAATTGCCTATTACACCCCTCCTGAGTGTTCACCTACCTGTATCTAAGGGGGATCCAGTTGAGAGGCGGCATGCTCCCTACGAGATCAAGGACTGCGCGGGGTGCCAATCGCCAGACTACCGACAAGACTTGTAGGGGAGCCTGCCAGGCCCTGGAGATGATCAACCACGTCCTGCAAGTTTGTGATGCATGATGGCTGATGTGCATGGCACAACTGTGTCGTGCAGCGCCTGGATCAATTCCTGTGACGGCAAGACTTCCGTCTGAGTGTTGAGCCCATCATAATATCTGCCACTTCATTCATTAAACCGGATTTACTTGTGGAGGCGATGAACCAGCTCTGGGTCATGGATGTCTCCATAGTGTCCAGTTACCGAATGCGGGAGACCTGGGACATCAAGGTCTCCAAGGACAGCCTGACCGTGTCACTGATATTCACCATTGGGCCGCTGTTTCCCCTTCTGTCTCGGTACACCACCTCCCTGTCATCGTTTCTAACCAGGGACTGCTTTACAAACCATCCGGCACTGGGCTACGGACCTTGGGCTTGAGCCGCAGGGACTGTATGGACATTGGTCTCCAACCATCGTAGTTACAATGTTTACATGCGTGGAAGCCGGAAAGGTTGAGTCCGGATCTTGGGTGACATGTGATTAATGACATTGCCATAAGCAGCGACTCCACTAGTGTGACCACCTTTAGCGAATTTTCGCTCTCAGAGAGGTTCGCCTCTCTGGTAATTTATGATAAAATGAGGGACTGCCAAAGAGAGGAAGGGGTCAACATATTTTCCAAAGCACCTGAAGGCCAGACAAGGAATAATGGATAGAAATTGATCAAGGAGAGATTCAATGTAGAAATAAGTAGAAATTTTCTGACAGTGAGAACAATCAATTGATAAAGCTCCCACAATTTCCAAAAGCAACAGCTTGCTTTTGGAAATTGTGGGAGCTTCATCAATGGAGGCTTTTAAGAAGAGATTGGACTGCCATATGTCAGAGATGGTATAGGGTTTCCTGTTTGGGTGGGGGGTTGGACTAGATGACCTACAGTACACGGTCCCTTCCAACTCTGTTAATCTGTGAAAAACATCAGTTAAAACATGTCATTCTAAAACAGAAATAAAAATAAAAGGAACCTATAATTATAGAATAAAATAAAGTAAAAATAAAACGATTAACATAAAATTGCAAAGTACAGGGATTAAAACATGGAAGAGGCTTCTAAAATTACAACCAATAGCCTTTATATTATTTTCTATAGTCTGGTGTGTATGTGATCCCTCCCTTACCATTTTTCTTCAGAATGAAGAGCAGAACAGGAACAGGAAGTTTGCCTCTCTGGTTCCCAATCTAAACCCCTCACAAACCATCAAAATAATCCCAAATAGGACTGAAAAATGATAATATGGAGTTGGCTTTGGGACCCACCTCATTGTCCTTCCCTCTCCTACTCTTGGGATACTGAATCCCAATCCCTTACTTCTTGTGGCAAGATTGTGTCATCAAAAAGTTCGTTCAAACAGCCCTTGGGAGGCAGAATGTTCTGACCCAAACCCTTTTCTAATAAAACAAACATGAACCAAAGGGAAGAGAAACCTTTTAATGATTCTTATGAATCCCCAGTTAAAAGGCTGCTGCAAACTAATTAACTTTGATAAGCACAAGCCTTGCCAAAACTGTGTGACACTGCCAAGAATAACAGATAAGAAGTATTTTACAACACTTCAAATACCAATTTAAGATGCTGCAATGTCCACGAGGTTGGAGTTTCAAAATGTTTTTGCTTCCTACAACGAACGTCCGATTCACAGCTGGCTTTTATCTTCTTGAAGGAGGGTCCATTACCTTGCAGCTTTACTCCCAAGTCGCCCTTGCTGCTGCAGCTGTTCTTTCCTACGTGCAGCCCTGCGCACACGCACACTTGGCACAGGCTTCTCGGGAACCTCCTCATCACTGCTGCCGGCCCCCACAATTTCTGAAGGCAGCAGTCCACTCCTTAATGGTCCTGGCCCCTCATCTGAGTCCTCGCTCTCCTCAGCCGTCCACACCTGCTGCCAACTAACCACAACACAGAATGTAGACTCTGACTTTTTAAGCATTATCCACTAAGTTGGTTAGTTTGCGATTGGGTATAGAATATGAACCCAGGAAACAGGTTAAGTCAATGACCCAATTAATGAGCCTATTGTACAAGGGCAGTTACACAATGCCAAGTCCTGCTCTGTAAGCAAAGCTTATTTCTTGTTGCAGAAAAGTCAATGTTGTCCTTTGGAGAAAATTTTAGAGATGCTTTTAAAAACATAAGGAACAAAAATGCCCCAAATTCATTCTGTCTCTAATTTCATAATTGGGGTCAGCATGTTTCCATCTAGATTCCACTCCTGGCCCTACCACATACAAAACACAATTTTTAGTGGCCAGCATTTCAGCCAATATTGAAATTGGAGAAGATGTAAGCATTATCATTTAAGATCTTAGGACGTCTTAGATTTCTTTCATGAGAGTTCAGGAGCATTACTTTGGGCCTTTGGAAGACTTTCATGATTTATTTATTTATTTGATTTGTCAATTGTTTACAAGATAATAAGTACAAGTGTATACATAGTTGTGAATATATGAAATGGGTACATATAAGAAAAATAAAAGAATAAGAGAAACAATAGGACAGGGACGGTAGGCACGTTGGTGCGCTTATGCACGCCCCCTACAGACCTCTTAGGAAAGGGGTGAGGTCAATAGTAGACAGTCTAAGGTTAAAGTTTTTGGGGTTTGGGGAAGAGACTACAGAGTCGGGTAGAGTATTCCAGACATTGACCACTCTATTGCTGAAGTCGTATTTCCTGCAATCAAGTTTGGTGCGGTTTACTTTGAGTTTGTATCTGTTGTGTGCTCTTGTGTTGTTATGGTTAAAGCTGAAGTATTCATTGACAGGTAGGACATTGCAATGTATGATTTTATATACCATGCTTAAGTCGGACCGAAGACGGCGTAATTCGAGGTTTTCTAGTTTTAGAATTTCGAGTCTGGTGGCATAAGGTATTCTACAACGGGTAGAAGAGTGGAGAACTCTTCTTGTGAAATACTTCTGGACTTTCTCAATTGTGTTAATATCACATACGTAATAAGGATTCCAGACTGATGAACTGTATTCGAGTATTGGTCTAGCAAATGTTTTGTATGCTCTGGTTAGTAGTGAGATATTACCAGAGAAAAAGCAACGTAGGATTAGGTTAACAACTCTTAATGCCTTTTTGGCTATGTAGTGGGCTCTAGCACTTAGATCATTAGAGGTGAGTATTCCCAGGTCCTTTACAGAGCTTGGGTCATCAACAAGATCTTGACTATTCAGCTTGTATTTTATTTTCTGATTTTTTTTACCAATATGTAAGACAGAGCATTTATTTGTTGAGATTTGAAGTTGCCATATGTTAGACCATTCAGATACATAGTCTAGGTCTTTTTGTAGGGTAGTAGTATTGTCTGTGGTATTGAACAGCTTTACATCATCAGCGAAGAGAACGCAATTGCTCTTGATATGATCACAAAGGTCGTTTATGTAGATTATGAAGAGAGTTGGTCCTAGAACACTGCCTTGGGGACACACCACTATTGACAGGTACTGGATTTGATAGGGCGTTCCCGATTTTGACCATTTGTTGTCTGTTTGACAGGAATGCTTCTATCCAGTTATTCAGTTGTCCAGAGATACCATAAGATTTTATTTTTAGGAGTAGTTTGTCATGTACCACTGAATCAAAGGCTTTGCAGAAGTCTATGTAGATTGCGTCTATTGCTTTGCCCTGGTCGAGTTGTGTAGTCCATATGTTTTTGCAGTTAAGAGTTGCAGATTACAGGATAGTTTTTTTCTGAAACCAAATTGTTTATTGGAGAGTAGGTTGTTTGTCTCTAAATGGAGGATGATGGATTGGTTAATAATTGATTCCATGACTTTACAGGTGACGCAGCATAAGGAGATTGGTCTGTAATTTTCAACTAGGCTTGGGTCTCCTTTTTGAAGATAGGGATGACTGTGGCTTGTAACCATAGGTTAGGCAAGGAGCTGGTCCTGAAAGATTTTTTCAAAGATTATGCTTAGAGGTTTGGCTATGGCAGTGGATAGCTTTCTTAAGAAGTAGGCACATATTCCATCCGGTCCAATAGATAGAGATGGTTTTAGGTTGCGTAGTGCTTTTTCAACGTTGTCTACTGTAAAATCGATATGTATTAGATCATTGTTGTTATCTGTGGTACGGCTAGGAAACATTGGGCATGATCCATTACTGTTTACAAACACTGAGCCGAAGAATGTGTTAAAGATGTTGGCTTTAATGGTGTCGTCGCTGCAGTCTTTACCATCTGGTCCTATCAAGGGAGGGATGGACCTTGAGTCTTTTAGTTTGTTGTTTACAAAATTGTAAAAAGCACGGGTGGAATTGGTGCTTAGAAGGTTTTCCTCTTGTTTAATGTGAGAATTGGTGCATTCGGTCTTTATCTGGTGGCATAAATTTTTGTATCGGTTTTTGAAATTAGCAACGTGACCAGATTTGTTTTTCCGCCAGAGTGATCTCTTTTTGGATTGAAGTTTCCTTATTGATATGGGTAATCTGCTTTTTTGTTTTGTTTTTGGAGTTGTTGTTGGAACATATAGTTTGATGACTCTTTTGACTTCAAGTAAAAAAATGTTGTAATGGTCTTCAACAGTATTGCATCCAGTGAATAGAGATTGCCAATCGAGGGATGAGAGATCGTTATCTATAAGATCATAGTTGCCTTTTTGAAGTTACAATTAGGGATGACATCATTGTGGTGATTTTTGTGTGGACGTATGTTGAGGCAAAAGTCAATCATATTGTGGTCACTACTGGAAAAGGGTTCTTTGGTTTGTATTCCGTAAATTAAATTCAAACTATTGCAGAAGATGAGATCCAGGCAGTTGTTCAGTCTAGTGTTGTTGGTTACTAGTTGTTCAAGACCTAGATTTGTAATAGCATTGTAGAAGGTTGTGTGTATGATTTCAGTTGTACAATTATTTAGGGTCCAGTCGATATGAGGTAGATTGAAATCTCCAAGAAAGATAAAAGGGTATGGGCAGGATGTAGCCCATGTTAGTAGTGTATTTAGCTTGTTTACATGTTCGATGTCATAATCAGGTGCTCTGTAACATAGTAAGAATCGAATTGTGATATTTAAGGATAGTTCGCAGATGATGGTTTCAGGAAGGGCAAGCTCCTGGGTAACTTGGATATTTTTTAGATGATAGGAAAGCCTGAAGTAGCTTGCTTTAGTAGAAAACAGGGTTGTCTTCTGCTGAACTTCAGGGCATTTGAGATTATTATCAGAATCCTAAATGGCCTTGACAGGACTGCAGAAACGTCCTTAAGCCATCTCCTTTGACTTCAGGAACATGCTACTCATGAAACCAATAAAACTTTCTTGCTCTAATTCAATGCAAACATTTTTATTTTGAACTCCCGATGAAAGAGAACCACTGAAAGAGGAAAAGGCAGGGAAAATAATTTTATTACTGAAATGTTTACATTGGCAATTATTGTCGTTGCCTGATGGTTTTTGGCTCCTTTCCAGCTGCAATTTTTCCTGCCTCCAAGCTACTTCTATTTGCTATTTTAATGGCATCTCAAATCACTTAGTGGCTGGTCCAAGGAGGAAATAGGTAATAATACTATAGAAATACCCTCAGGGCACAGCACACCTGGGTCATTCAAACAAATGAACCACATTTCATGTTTCACGGAAAAGTGGACAATACATCCCCATCAATTATTAGCACACGTATGAGCTGGGAAACCAAGGAGAGGGCAAAAGTACCCGTACTCTTCCTCCCTTGCAAATGTGTTGTTTGTTTGCAAACTCTGAGCATTGCAAAATGATAAATGGCAGAGTTTCCATCATAACAGCAAGGCGCAGCAGCAATATTTCAAGTGTCTGCCTGCTACACATAGCCAATGACTTCATATGAAATTAATTACCTTCAAAATGGAAGATATTCATAAATCAATCTGGCTGAAAAAATAAGTGATTTATTTTCCCTCCCATCAAACGGGAAGAGATAATGATGCTTGCTGATCAATGTCTTGCAGAAAAGAGAGGGAGGGAAGGCCCATAAAGTTATCCAGGCTCCTGGGTTTGGTAGCCTCTGTGGATCATTTCATTTGCCTGTGAATCTCTTGAAGACAAAGTGATGCTGATTAAGCATACTGCAGGATGTAATAACACATCCTTGCCTTTCTCTTGGCAATGTGGGTCAAACTTCACACAATATGAGGAGAAAAGGATAACCCTTTCTAGAGAGCCCTGGTTGACACTGTTACTGAATCCTAGAAATCAATTACTTCTGAACAACTTTTCCTAAAACTACCATGTTTTCCTAAAAATTAGTTCCTGTCTTTTATATATATATTTTTTTGCCACCAGAAAAGGCACCAGGTCTTATTTTCAGGGGATGTCATCCACCGACTAACCTCACTTGCATGCATCGCACCCCGGCCTCCTTTTTTGCTGTCAGAAGCCTTCAGGAATGTGTTCTTCTCCAGCCGGCAAGGCTTTCCTCAAAGCCTCTGCAGCCGATAACAGAGATTATGGATCAATCTGGAACTTTGTTTTCAGCTATAGAGGCCTTCAGGAAAGCCTTGCCAGCCTTGCCGGCTGCAGAAGAAATGGGCCAGCAAGGCAGGTGTCGGGGTACACGAGGCCTGGCTACAACTGTCCAAAGGTAAGTAGTAGGGCAGCTCCATCCCCCAACCCCCACCATAGCTTAATTTTTACCTGTCCACTCTGGAGTGGGTGGGATCTTAATTAGGGCTTTTTTTGGGGGGGGGGGTGTTAGGGCTTATATTGGGCAGACGTGTTAAAAAAATCAAGCTAGGACTTACTTTCAGGGTAGGTCGTATTTTCAGGAAAACAGGGTATGATATGAGTGTAGGTAATACCTACACTCTAAAACCTCTCAGAAAGCTCCAGACGCCATTTTTAAAAGCAGCTGTTTCTCTGAGAGACACCAGATTCTTTCTCAACCAAGACATTCCCCTTGGACTGTCTCAAAGACACAGCTGGAGAGAAGCTCATACCCCAACAAAGGACTGGTAACAATCAGAGAAAGCCTTATGATAATTAATAGTGCTTTTAAAATAAAACTGCAGCTTTTCTGGTGAGCTTCCCACCATGAGTCTGTATCTCACTAAAAATTTATTGGACAACCTACTGCAGGTGGCCATTGGATGGAAGATGAGCTGAATTCTTTCTAAATTTGAATGGATATTCAACAGTGCTGGGATTTTCCTGACACCACTTTTAAAAATGGCTGTTTCTCTGAGAGACACCAGATTCTTTCTCAACCAAGACATTCCCCTTGGACTGTCTCAAAGACACAGCTGGAGAGAAGCTCATATCCCAACAAAGGACTGGTAACAATAAGAGAAAAACCTTATGATACTTAATGGTGCTTTAAAAATAAAACTGCAGCTTTTCTGGTGAGCTTCCCACCATGAGTCTGTATCTCACTAAAAATTTATTGGACAGGCTGTTGGTTTGAACTCCAAGCTTGGCAATTTAATTGCAAACATTTTGTCATCATTTGAGGAGACATTGTCAGTGCGTTCTGAATTGTTCAAATATTCAAGCTGCTAATATTCAAACACATTTCAGTTATTGGACAACCTACTGCAAGTGGCCATTGGATGGAAGATGAGTCGAATTCTTTCTAAATTTGAATGGATATTCAACACTGCAGAAATTTTCCTGCAAGTGATCATATCTTCCCTTTTTATTCTTTACAACCCAATACAATCATGGAAAAGAAAATAGGTAGAATGTCCTCTTTCAGGTCACAGAAATCTAATACAAGACCAACAATGTGCATGTGACAAAACAGGCATCATGATGCCACATTCCAAAGGCTGGTTTTTCATGCTTGCATTCTAATATTGCATGTTCAGTCTGGAACCCACATTACGTATCTGATATTAACACAGTTGAGGAAGTCCAGAAATATTTCACAAGAAGAGTTCTCCACTCCTCTACTCATTGCAGGATACCTTATGCCACCAGACTTGAAAATTCTAGACCTAGAAAACCTAGAACTACGCCACCTTCGGTCTGATTTAAGCATGGTATATAAAATCATACATTGCAATGTCCTACCTGTCAATGAATACTTCAGCTTCAACCATAACAACACAAGAGCACACAATAGATACAAACTCAAAGTTAACCGCACCAAACTTGATTGCAGGAAATACGACTTCAGCAACAGAGTGGTCAATGCCTGGAATACTCTACCTGACTCTGTGGTTTCTTCCCCAAACCCCAAAAACTTTAACCTTAGACTGTCTACTATTGACCTCACCCCTTTCCTAAGAAGTCAGTAGGGGGCGTGCGTAAGTGCACCAACGTACCTACCGTCCCTGTCCTATTGTTTCTTTTTATTTTTCTTATATGTATCCATTTCATGTATTCATAACTATATACTTATACCTATTATCTTGTAAGCGATTGACAAATCAAATAAATAAATAAATAAAATAAATGTAAGTCACATGTTTTGCTCCATCGTCTCCAATGCAGACTCCCAGCCTTCCAGTGTTGTATAACAATTCTTTTAATCATCCTCCCTGGCATTCCCAGAAGTCTCTTGATAGATCCTGCATGCCAGGTGTTTAACCAGGAAGGAGCTGCAGAACTTAGAAACTTGGAGAATCATGTAATCCGGTGGCCAGCAGATCTGTTGGGTTAAACTCCCATCATTCCCACTGGTTGAAAGGGTGGAGTTTCACATGCTATCAGCCACAGTTATAAAACAAATACTAAATGAATATGTGGGGTGGCACCATGGTTAGAATGCAGTATTGCAGGCTAATTCTGCCCACTGCCAGTTCGATCCTGACCGGCTGAAGGTTGACTCAGCCTTCCATCATTCCAAGATAGGTAAAATGAAGACCCAGATCATGGGGGCAATATACTGACCCCGTTAACTGCTTAGAGAGGGCTGTAAAGCACTGTGAAGCAATATATACATCTAAATGCTATTGCTATTACAGCTGTTTGAATAATATTCAAATTGACAGGAGACCAAGGATGTAGAATATATAAAGCCTAGGCAGAAGAGAAGGCTACTGCTAAAAACATGCATGATGTCCAAGAGAGTAACTGAGCACAGAACAAACATTTTGGCTTTCTTTTAAATACACAGACACTCATTAGTAAACAGAGGAATGATGTGCAAGTAGAACAGGTGTTGAATCAGATTAACTCTTCTACTATTCAAACTTCTTGTAAGAATAGTTTCAAAGTCTAGTTGCATTAGCAGGTTAAGATCTTAAGCCCTTTAACTAGGGCAATGGCACTTCCAAGTGCTTTGAAGTAGCAGGATGCTTGTTGAGAAGGAAAGATAATAAAAGAAGCCACCAAGAAATTCCTTCATTGCATCTATTGGAGTCAGCAAGGAATAACTGCTAAACACAGTGAAAGAAATAACTTCTACACTTTGAATTTTTTTAATATCAGGAGGAGAGAACATTAGTGGATGAAAAAAAAATATCAATATTTCTATTGACCATTTCCAGGGTGAAGCAACATAAGATGTGAACTTGGTCATGCACTCACAATCGATTACTAATTTTTTAATATTATTTCTGCAAAGACCTGCATATGCCTTCATGGAAAACAAACACAACTGGACCCTGCAATTATGTTCCTCGAGTATTAAAAAAACAACAACCCCTATATGACATTTCCAATATCTCCAGCTTTTCTCACCCAAATAATGCTATCCATTGATTGTTGGGAGGTCTTTATAAAAATAGCAATTGCAGTTTGAACCAATGTCACCACTGTAGCACCTCAGATGTCAAAGAACTGTATTAAAAATGTTACAAAGGCTGTTGAGAGCATCTCTTCCCATTTTGCAAAATTAACTGAATAAGTTTCATTCAGGGGGAAAAATAGTACTACTTATTGTTATTCTGTGAAGAGGATGACTTTCTATGGCACATATGCTTAGTTCCTAAAATTTCAAATTTATCACCAGCCCCAAAAGGTGTAAGCGATCATACTCAGTGATTAAAAATAAATGTTCATAATATCCTACATATCTCATCCTCATTTTATTTTGTCTGGTTTGTTTACATCTATTTTTCTCCATAATTGTATTTGATTTTGTCATTACTTCATGGCTAAAGTTCAGAGACCTGTCCCCTGGATCAGGGACCAAGAAGTGGTTAGACACCTTGCATTCTTTCCCTGTAAGTTACCCTCAATGGCTTTGCTATTAAAATTATTTCACTGAAGGGAGAGGAAAAAAAAGGTGGCACAGTACATTTCATTTATTTTTCCATTATCAATAGTAGTCCCATGGCAATGAGCCCCAGCTGAAAGATGAAACGTTGCTTTTGGAGAGAAAGAGATAGTTAGTGACAAGCTGGCGACATGGACTCATCCTGCATTGAGAGAATTCACAGGCAAGGAAGTAATATTTCGATAAAGCTCCTTATCGGTGCCCCCTTGCCTGTCTGAAAGTCACTTTGAGTATCCTTGTGCTGCATATATTTTGGGAATTAAGTCCCTTAGACAATGCAGAAGGTGAATTCCAAAACCACTTTCATAGAAATGATATGGAAAGTAAAAACCTCAGGAGTAAACCTGCAGGAAAATGGAACTATTAAGTTGCAGTCTATTAACATTTTTCATTTTATTATGTCAGCTATGTCAGCATGTATCAGCCACAAAAATAGTCTGAAGATTACTCACAATCCAGAAAAACTTCACCCCTCCCAGCTCAAACTTTCCTCAGTTTTACAGGATGACCTCGAAGCTTTTTAAAGAATTATTATTGGAGGTCTGCTTGTTTCCCTATATTGTTGTCTTCTATACAGCCTGCTATCCCTTTTCATACCTCTTGAAACCTGGTGCCCTCTAAAAGCACTTGGAGTACGATGGCCACAATTTCCATCTTTGTGCCTTGTGAGGACCTCTCTGTCCTTCTCATGTCCCTCAGATTCTGCTTTAAGGTTTGTCAGAATATCTCAAAGCAAGAAAGGAGATTTGATTGTGACTCTTACTTGGCATATAATCCTTTGAGGCAAATGGAATATAGAGAGAATAGCCATTAACTTACTTCATAAAGTGCCTTAAATCAGGGTTCCCCAACCCCCGGGCTGTGGCCCACTACCGGGCCTTGAGCCTTTTGGAACTGGGCCGCAGTAGTGGCAGGCGTGTGCGTGTGCATCTTCACTCGCGTGAGCAGTGGGTGACGACGTGTGCATGCTCCGTTTGCATGAGCAGGGCAGTGCGTGCCCTCCGCTTGTGCAAATGAAGCTGTGCACAGGTACTTGGCAGCCACATCTGTGAAACCATCCCTTCTCCCACCAACCTGTTCTGACCCAGCTCTCCCAACATGACAAACCTTCTGAAGTTAAATCAATGTTTCCTTTATTAGGAGTTCCGGCAGCCCTGGGAAAAAGGTTTCTCTCTCAACGCAGGCTAAAAAGTCTGTCCAGTTGGAAGATGAATAGTTGTCTGACACATCTATTCATCTCCGCCCCCTGCCTTTTATCCCCAGAGCTAGGGTGGGGCTTCGTTAGCAATGGTGGCTCTTCCTTCCCAAGGATCGGCCCACGGATTTCCACTGCTCTCCTCTCCTCTGCCTTCTGTGCATCCGTGCATCAGGCATGGGACCCAGCTGTTCCTCCCAGGGGTGGGATTCAACCGGTGTTACTACCAGTTCGGTGAGAGTGCATTTTGCCCATGCGCACACAGCATTTGCTAAAAATCTTAGCTGTGCCACCCGGGCAGCTGACAAGTGCTGTGCGCAGGTGCGCAGCGTTTGAAAAGCCTTTTCTTTCCTGCTTTTTCAACCTCAGCTATGCCGCGCAAAGCAGCTGAGGTTGAAAAAAGCAGGAAATAAAGAACAGCCAAGAGCCCGGGCGGGCAGGTAGGCCCAACAAAAGGTTGTTGCAGCGAACCACTTCAGTGTCGGCTGCTCTTCTGAGCTACCGGTTCTATAGAACCAGCCGAACCGGTAGAATCCCACCCCTGGTTCCTCCTCTTCCTCATCAGTCACCTCCAGACCTGGGGGCTGTTGACTCTCCATTTGAGGGCTGACAGATGACCCCCCTCTCTCTCTCTGACAGCTCCATTCCTTCTTCCCTCTCGGAGTTCCCAGGTTGCCCTCGATGCCATGCTTCCTCCCCCTCCTCTGATTCGGGTCCTGGAGGAGCCAGCGGCTGACAGACCACAACACCCCCCTGGCCGGTCCACAAAGCCGAAAAAGTTAGGGAACTCTGCCTTAAAAAATTAGAGCTATTCACACTTTTAGGGAAACCATCTTTTGGTGCACGTGGTTTTTCATTTGGGAACCCAGGCCATGAACAATGAAGTGTAGAGATGGAGAGGAGAGACAGTAAAAGAAAATGGATTGAACTATTTATTTATTTATTTATTTATTTATTTATTTGATTTGCCAATTGTTTACAAGATAATAAGTATAAGTGTATACATAGTTGTGAATACATGAAATGGGTACATATAAGAAAAATAAAAGAATAAGAGAAACAATAGGACAGGGACGGTAGGCACGATGGTGCGCTTATGCACACCCCCTACAGACCTCTTAGGAAAGGGGTGAGGTCAATAGTGACAGTCTAAGGTTAAAGTTTTTGGGGTTTGGGGAAGAGACTACAGAGTCGGGTAGAGTATTCCAGACATTGACCACTCTATTGCTGAAGTCGTATTTCCTGCAATCAAGTTTGGTGCGGTTTACTTTGAGTTTGTATCTATTGTGTGCTCTTGTGTTGTTATGGTTGAAGCTGAAGTATTCATTGACAGGTAGGACATTGCAATGTATGATTTTATATACCATGCTTAAGTCAGACCGAAGACGGCGTAATTCAAGGTTTTCTAGTTTTAGAATTTCAAGTCTGGTGGCATAAGGTATTCTACAACGAGTAGAAGAGTGGAGAACTCTTCTTGTGAAATATTTCTGGACTTTCTCAATTGTGCTAATATCAGATACGAAATGAGGGTTCCAGGCTGATGAACTGTATTCGAGTATTGGTCTAGCAAATGTTTTGTATGCTCTGGTTAGTAGTGTGATATTACCAGAGAAAAACTACGTAGGATTAGGTTAACAACTCTTAATGCCTTTTTGGCTATGTAGTTGCAGTGGGCTCTAGCACTTAGATCATTAGAAACTACACTGCCAGTATGGAATTTCCACATTTTTGGGACTGAGTTAGTGAAGAAATTTGTTTCCTTTAGTTGAATCAAGTACATTTTTGAATTTACGGAAGAACTCTTTTTCGTGCATTGTGATGTGCATAAAAATGGCAAAGTCCTAATTGCATGGTTTGAAGGCCCTTATCTTGACTTTTTTTTTCATTCCTCTCCAGACTCTCCTGTTAGTATCAATATAACAATTCGTTTCCCTTCTCGTCTTCTGTTTCTATTTCTATTCCCTCCCACCCTCCACCGCTTATGCTGTTCTTTCTCATGCTTCAGGAAGATTCACCCCTCACTCCATAGCCTTGTTGAACTCTCTCTTTCGCATCAGGAAACAGTTCCAGAACTTGGTCTGCCTTGGGGGCCTGCCAGAGGAAAGTGGAATGTAAATACCAAAATAATTCCATCGTTCCAACTAAGTGAAAAAAAATTAAATCAGGCAGGATAAAAAGGAGGGCAGGAGGGTGGGAAGAAAAAGTCTTCTTGAAACTATGCACTTTTCCTATGAAGTACATATATGGAAGGCTAATTCTTTGCTGTCAGGGTGTTTAAGAGTTGCAGGAACCGCTTCTAACTATTTAGGTAATGCATATGCAAAAACCTATTACTAATTGTTAATTGTCTTTTTAGTCCTTTGGGAATACTTTGCTTATCCTTCAGCAGAAATAATTGAGTTATCAAATTGAATTAGGTCACAGCCAAATAATGAGCACATTTGACGAAAGGGAATAAGCCCCAAAAGATGAGAGTCTTATTCTTTTCCAAAAACCTTTGATTACATGAAATTTCTTTGTTTGGTTCTGTTTTAAATAATTAAACTATTCATTTAGGAATGTTTGAAAACTCAGGTATCATCACATTTTTAATATATTCACTGCCATCATTTTATACTGCCGCTTTCCTAGAAACCTTGTGAAAAATGCACACCTTTAGACAAATAACAATGAAAATGTTATACACTTAGAACAATCCTTCTAAATGTTAGGAATCCTTCTAAATGTTAGGAATGAGAACATCATCCACATTTCTGATGGAAATTCTAGAAAGTTATTCCAATTGTCACGTCTGAGTAGTCTTCAAAGATAACCCCCTCAAATGAGCACATTGCTGTAATTTATATTGGATGTGATACAGTGGAGGGATTCAAATTTTTTTTACTACCGATTCTGTGGGGTGTGGCTTGGTGGGCGTGGCAGGGGAAGGATATTGTAAAATCTCCAGTCAGAGGCGGTATTTGCCAGTTGTCCAAATTACTCAAATTTCCGCTACCGGTTCTCCAGAACTGGTCAGAACCTGCTGAACACCACCTCTGATATGACAAGGACTTGAGTTAACTTTGTCAGGACTTCTTTCTCCAAAAAAGACTAACCAGCATACCATTTGGAACTTGGAAAGGTCCCTTTTTCTACTAGCCTTCCTCCTTCCACTAGCCTATTTATCAACAGTAATGAATCTAGGGAGTTAAGAACCATGTTCTTTCAGGATAGAGCAGATAGTGTCAGGTGGTCTCTGGACAAGCTACAGCGCAGCCATGCTAGGATTCATCTTGTTTCTTCTCATTCATATCTTTACAGAGTGCGAGCCTTGACTCTATCTGGAGTGGAACTATTTATCTGAATAACCTTAATGATACCTGTGCCTGAACTGACATACAATCTCTTATGGTGGCTTCATGTAAAGAGGAGTGGGGGGAGGGAGGGAGAGAACACGAGAGAGAACAAGAGAGAGAGAGAGAGAGAGAAAGAGAGGGAGAGAGAGAGAGAGAGAGAGAATCCTACAGCAGGCCACAATGCAGTTGACAGATAGCCTCCCCACAATCAATTGGAAATGCTCCGGTGAATTAGGAACAAAACAAGAATTTTCACAGACATCTTGAAGGGATGCGACAACCAATTGTATTTTATGTATTAAGAGATATGGAAGAATCAAGAAAGGCACACTCCCCTCTTCAAGTCCTGATGCAGACCATTTACCAGAGCAATCAATGTGGCTGTTGAATCTTAAGTTCCTGGAAGATAGTTTACAACTTTCACTGACTATAATATTTCATAAAAACTCAATATTATTTAGTACAGATGGATCTAGGGCAGGGGTGTCCAACTTGTGGCCTGTGGGCTGGATGTTTCATCCGCTTGCCACGCCCACCCCTGGTTTAGCAAAGAGGAAAAAAGTTGCAATATGTAACGTGATGAGGTGTAATCGCGAGTTTGACACCCCTGATCTAGGGCCCTGATGGCAAACCTATGGCACGTGTGCCAGAGATGGCACGTAGAACATTCTCTGTGGGCACGGGCGCAGGCCAGCTGGTCTTTGGTTTCTGGCACGTGCAAAGGCAAGCTGACCAATGTGCGCATGCACACCAGCCAGCTGGTCTTCGGGTTTCCGGAGCTCTAGCACATGCAAAGACCAGCTCACTGGCGCACACATGTGCACCGGTCAGCTGGTCTTTGGTTTCCAGTGCTCTGGTACACATGCACGTGTACCCACGCTCCTGTGTTCAGGTTTGGGCACTCGGTGCCAAAAAGGTTCACTAACACTGATCTAGGGGGTACAGAATCACCTCTTTCAAGGCTGGCAGTATTACCTTCTCTTCTACATAAGTATAAGCTTTGATAACTCTCCAAACTAGTTATTCAGTCTGTCTTCTATCTCCTGAAAGAACCAGATTGGATAAAGATCCAGCTCAAATGTGGCAGAGCTCATCTTGTATTGTCCATCTCTTATTTGCTTCCTTGGAATCCACAGGTGTAAACGAATCCCAGATAATGTTGCAAGTCTGCATCTGAACTTCTCATAGATCCTACCCTTGTGGAGTCCAGTTTTGCCCCCAAATCTCATAACTTCCTGAAGGTAGGTCTGGTAGATCAAGGGAATTGGTAAATTTAGGGAGAAACTGCTGGGATCCAGCCTTCTGACACAAAAGGGACAAGGAAGTACAAGTATTTTTCTGACCTTATATCATTGTGTTGCCTCAACATGGACTTCCACCTATGTTAAATTAAGTTAATGTACTGTATGATCTTCCCCCACCAATTCTCTAAATTGGTGCTCTAAATTGGGACTGAGAAGTAAAAACATACTCTGGATTATGTCCAAGAATACACACTTTAATGTCTTCTGGGATGGGAAACGTTTCTTCTACAGAGATATTCTGCAGGTTTGCAGTGTTTGACTGCAATAATACAATATCTTGGGGTAATAAATAGCACACTTATTCCAATGAACTGTGAACTCATCCAAAGAGCCAGAGAAAAATATATTTGCATGGCAAGCAGGAGAGAATGATTGGAAGTATGCATTGGATTCATGAAATTAATTCTCAGATGGAAACTGAACTCCAAATGCCCCATATCAGTTATACTGGCTTATAACAATCCCTCATCCTTATGCAGCATGTGTGTTCGTTTGTATGCATGTATTGTATCTTGGCAAAATTATATTTTGCATCCACTATATCTATGCTAGACATTTATTTATGTTAGAAATGTTCTGTTTATTTATGGATGTATCCTTTTTACTTTTTCCAATTCTACAAACATTGGCCTGATTATATAACAAGATGAATTATCATACTGCGTATATTGCCACAAACTGTTTAAAATAAAGAAACCTTTCAAATATGAAGCAAGTTATTACAATAAGCAGAGAAGATAAACAAAATTCAAACATAAATAAGGACTTGCATTTTAATTACCCAAGTTGCATTTTTTTTTAAAAAAAAACTTATCATGGAAAAATCACTTATAAACATAATCATAAGAAAATACAATGACAATTTTAAGGAACTAATTATACTATATCTAATTATGAATATCACTGATATCAATTATCCATTTGCGAGGACAAAAAGATATGGAAGTAGAAGAAAAGAGTGCTACGCTTTCATATGGAAACACATGGTGAATATGTAGTGTAATTTGCTGAGTACTGTGCACATTTGCTCATAATCTGTACTTTCTGTGGGGGAGTTGAAATGGTTGCTAAATATGACATAAGGATGCTTGCACACTTTCCCTCAAAGGGACTGTGTTTATTGCTTTCTGTCTCTCTCTTTCAATCAACACTGTAATCATGGATTTGAGACAGCTGCCTTGTCTCTTTAATTTTATATTTACAATATTTTAGGTTTAATTTTCCAAAATCAGACCCTTTTATATTGACGAAACAAATTCAACTAGAAAGAAAATACACGAGGAGCAGAATATTTCTTTTCCAAATGCAAAAGTCTGAAACTGAATCTGGCAATCAGAGTGAAGGCATATTTGTACATGTGGTGTGAAGTGACAGAATCTCACCAGGATATGACTTTTCAATATATTCAGCTCATGATCTCCAGTGCAGCTTGTGGCAGTGAATTCTTTCAGTTAATTATCAATGTCAGGAAAAAGGATTTGTGTATATTCAGTGACCTAAACTGATATGCCTGTCTCCCAAAGCAGCTCCTCAAATGGGACTCCCTTGCTCCCCAAATTAGTTATATTACATTGCAATAAACCAATGCCTGCAGAAAATCCAACAAGGCAAGTTATCAAGCGATGTATTCTTAAAATGGTATTCAGAGCATTTCAAATGGTATTTATGAATGCAACTGTTTCACTGAAGATATGACAATTAGACATGTCAATTAGACATTAGAAAGTCTACCTTTTGAAAAGGCCCTGCTTCAATAGGGATTTTTGCTGTCATGTATTTATTTATATTTTCGTTGTAAACATGGCAGCAATAAAGATTCAGCCTCTTCTCCTATGGCCATAAACATGAAAAGGTTCCCTTGATGTATAACCTCTGGGCAGAGAAGGACTTTGCGTTAGTCAGAAAGAAAGAAAGAAAGAAAGAAAGAAAGAAAGAAAGAAAGAAAGAAAGAAAGAAGAGGAAGTGCTAAAGCATTGCTGCCTAGTTTGTTTGAGGAGGTGGCCATGGTGGCCCACATCACATCACCATTATTGTTCATCACACAGACAACCAGATGTTCAGACTGGATTTGGTATTTTTGTCCACCCATTGAGTCCTTGCCAAGGACCTAGGCAGATGTTGATGTTTCATGATGTTAGAGGTATCCTTGCAGGATGTAATCTGGTCTGAGTAGAGATGCCTTTTGCAATTGACTGATGGTGAATTTGTCAATGCTGATGGTATTCAAAAATGCTCCAGTTGTACCCAAGGCTCCTGTTATTATTGGTATTACCTTTGCTTTCTTTTGCCACAGTTGTTGCTATTTCTATTTGCAGATCTCTTTTCCAATTCTTTCTCTTCTCTTCTGTTGTGTCCAGGTACTGCCACATCCACTATCCAGCCTTTTTTTACTTTTTTTATCGACAATTGTTAAGTCTGGCATCTTCCATTGTACCATTGTTGCTACCTTGTCATGCCTTTGTTTGTAGTCAATCTTCTTGCAGCAGCTAACTAAATGTCTACTGTTTCTTCAGACTGTTTGCAGAGGTGGCCCTTGCTATCTGTTGCTGTCTTCTCAGTTTTGGCTTTGCATGCATTTGTTTTTAAGGATTGGTCTTCTGCAGCCAGAATTTATCCCTCTGTCTATTTCTTCAACTTTCCTGATCTTAGCCAATGCCAGTCCTGTTATTATCTGATTGCCTGTATTCTGAATTTTTTTAATGTACTAGCCATGTAATACTTTGTCTTCGTCTATCGCTTTTCTCTTCTTCACTCTTTCTTGTAGGCCAGTTTGATCTCTCTGGTGCTCAGTAAGCCTTCCTGAGGCTTCCTGCATCATCTTCATTGTTCTTTGATGGTCTTTCAATGCTCTTTTTTCTTCTCCAACAGTCTGGTGTACTTGCAACATTTCATGGACACCTATTTTCCTTGGTAAACAGAATCTGTCAACATCACCGTGAGGATGAAAGGCATGATTCATTGTCATTATTTTTCTGGTCTTCTTATCCAGGGCTTCTAGTTCACCTTGAGTTCAATCCGCTATTCCAGCTTGCATCTAATGACTGGAACTGCCCAGGTGTAAATTGCCTAGCTGGTATTTCCTCCACCAAGTTTGGACTTTAAGATCTTTTTCACTCTTTTGATATATTCAATTCTAATCTTGCACAATATTGAGCAGTGTTTGTGATCCCTTAAATATCTATAGGCAATGTTACAATGAGAACATAACGCAATGCTTCCTTTCTCCTTCCCTCCACATGTTTATGTTCCCCCACAACTAGTGTTGGGAAGTTTACTGTCTCCAGTGGTGGAGAAAGCATAACAATATTTCAGCTACACGCCAAGCTCTTCCTGGAACTTGCCTGATGGTCCTTTAATGTCCAAGTGTGTGGTCATCATTTTATATCTTGCAAGAAATCCCACGGGTTAAATATGCATCAGGGAAAGAAATGCTTCTTTCAGTTTCTCCTAACTCTCCATGGACAGAGAAGGAAAAGAATGCCTCTGCGTTTATTCCACACCTTCTATCATTTTCACCCTGTCCTCTAAACTTGCTTTTCTAGACTAACACCCCCCCCAAACTTGCAATGTCTTCTTATATGGAAGATATTACAACTCTTTCAAAAATTTCTATATCTTCTTCTATTGCCTTTCCATTTCTGCAACCTTTTTTGGGGAGACTCACTGCTGAGAATGATATATGCCTGGAGGCATCTATAGAATCTGGAAGTTTGATCAGGGTGATGAAACATGCATTGTGATGTTGTGTTACATGCTGCATCACCTGTCTCTCCTTGCCTACACTCCACAGATGCCCTCAGAATAGCATCCAGAAGAAGACTCTCTTCTAACATATGTACAATATGAAAAAAGTGGGCAGCTTTCTTTTGATGCAACTCTTAGGAAAGACGAGCTGCCAAAAAGCAATTTATCATAGCTGAAGTAATAGAGGAAATCCTTGCTGTCTCAGCCCACTCCCTTTTTTTTCTCAGCATGCCTGTTATAAGTTTCACTCCCATTGAATAATGATAACGCATACCATGGTAGAGTAGCAAAACATAAACAATTATATAAAACCTAAACCACAACAGATAGCCATGAATATAACATGAAGAAACAGGGTAAAACAACAATAAATAACTAGACAGCAGTAAATGTCAGGTACGTGAAAGTGAATTATTTATTTGATTTCTGTCCTGTCTTTTGTCTTACAGTTCATGAAGGCTTATATGGAATCTTGTTTAATTTTATCTCAAGACCAACCTTGTCCTGTAGTTTTAGATGGGATGATAGAGAATGACTGGCCCAAAGTTGTTCTGACCCAGGCTTAGCAGAAACAAGAAAGAGACTGCTTGTCCCGGAAAACCCCTCTATATTTAGTTATTGTGAATTAATGGCATTCACACACAGAAAAGTTCCAGCAATAATCCTCCCAAGGGTTTATTTCCCAGGGAGGGGCTATTCAGCGTCCACGTGTGCCTTTCCTTCCGAGTTGTCCCCTGTTCCTTAACTGTTCTCCTCTCCTGACAGCTCTGCACATAGGCGCATCTGGAACAGGCTCCAGCTGTTCTTCTTCCCCACTTATCTCCAATTCAGCTGGGAAATGTTGGGCGGCCCTGGCCCTATCTCTGCTTCCGATGCAGGGCATCCATCAGAGCCTTCCCCAGACTCCAGGACTGGCCCAAGTTCCTCCCCAACCTCCTCACTGTCTGAGTCTGCCGCCAGCTCTGCTGGCGGTTGGCAGGCCACAACAAAAGTCACTCAATGAGCATCTATGAATGGGTATGAACTTGAACCTCTATTTTTATGTAATACTATCTGGCATCAATATGGGATATTAATGCTTCTTACACCATCATCAATTATTGTGAGGTTTGTGGGTGGTGGGAATGGGACTGGGGGAACTGTGTATTCTACTCTTATAAAAATCTATCCATCAACAGATAGTTTAGTCCTGATATTGATGGATTTTGAAATTCCCCAAATGTGTTTTAATTTAGACACTGAAGAATTGTTATAATAAAACCTGTATATTTTTTGCTCAGTTTATGAAAAACTGTGTAAAGGTTTGCTCCATTTATTATTTTCACTTACTAGGAGAAACAGTCATTTAACTAAAGAAGAGCCAGGCACATTTCAGGAATTTCTCTTTGAAAAGGTATGAGATTTCGTAAGCTGTTTGCCTATTTTATTACCAGTGGGGAAAAAACAAAAATATACATAGTAATAAAATAAAATGTGAAAGCTCGGTTGGGAACAGAATAATATATAATACATACATTTTATAACATCACTCTAGAAATGCAAACTTTGGTAGTGAGTGAGAAGAAAAGATTATGAAGATCTATGACTGCTGTCAAAACATTGTTCCAATGAAGAGCTACACAGTATTCTGCAAAAACCTTAGCATATTTTATTTATTTTTTATTATTCATATTGTTGGCTTTTCTTAAATCTTCCTTTCTCTCTACTAAACATTTGCCTAAAGAAAAAAATATTTCTCTCTTTTCAAGAGACTAAAAAAAACACAAAAACAACTATGGGATAAATGAACCAGAAATATTTTTATTACTGTGGAACCAGATTGTGAAGACATAGAGATAGTTTGGAAATCTGAACAACTTTTGAGAATCAGATATCATGATCCTCAAAACACCTTCTTGTATTTCAAGCAATTAATTATCCACTTGTTAATGACCCACTTGTTCATCTTCCATTAATATAACTATCACCCTCAGTCTCTTGAAGGACTCATCTGACCATTTCTGTACTTGACTTTTCATTAGGTAAATGAAGACTTTCCTTCTGGTCAGTTGGCTATGAGTGCCTCTTTGAAGATGGGTGACCGGCCTTTTGCAAAAGGTGGTAATCAAGGATCAAAGACACTCTGAAAATAATTAATAATAATAATAATCTGACTCCAGAAAATGAGATCTGGAAGGTAATTGCTAACTTCTTTCTCCTTGGAGTACAATGGGGGGCAGTGTCTAAGTCTAGAGTGACTGACAGGTAAAGAAAGTGGATAACTTAAATGACAATATCAACTCGGTGTGCAGCTGTTGTGACAGCTGTACACTATGGCAGGGGTGTCAAACTCGATGTCAGGTTTCCAAGTGATGAAATCCATTTAAAAAGAAAAGAACAAATCCATCTTCCAAGACAATTTCTTTTATTTAGGAAAGTATCAAATTGGCAAAGTCTGTGGTAATTCTGGATCTGAATTACCCCACAATATTAAGAATTAGGAACAACCCCAAAAGTCACATTCTCCAATAGAAGTAATTCAACGTTGCTTGATGTCAAAAAATCTCCACCTCAAGGGGCCTAAGCATGGACAGCTTATTTTCCCATGGGAAGAAGAATCACCTAGCCTAAACAACTCTATCTCCACTCCTCCCCACTTAGGAATGTGGCAAACCTGAAACCCTTCCCCCATAACTGCCAAAGAGAAAGTAAGAAAAAGAATATATACTAAGCCTAACTAAAATGGCTACCCATAAGTCAATTTCGGGCTTGACACTCGATTTCATTGAAGGCCACATCAGGGTTGTGTTGGACCAGGGAGAGCCAGGGGCCGTGGCCAGGGGGGTGTCATGGCCAGCTTGATGTCACTCATTGAAGTTCCATTTTTGGCTGCGATGGCCTCCTGCAGCCCTCTGCCAGCAAAAATGGAGCTCAAGGAGTCTGCATGCAGCTTGCCCAGACTCCGTTTTTTTCTGGCAGAGGCACTGCGGTTCGGCCCTTCACTGTTTCCAGGGTGGGCCCACAGGCTGAATCCAGCTAACAGGCCTTGAGTTTGACACTCCTGCACTTTGGGATCTTTAGAAAAGGAATTTTTTGTACTGACTTTGTATTGTACTGACTTTTTATAGATTTTTGGTGTGGTCAGAATTATATATAACAATACCATTTAGCATTTAGATTTATTATACTGCCTCATAGTGCTTTACATACAGCCCTTCCATCGAGGACCTATATACTGCATGAGTCAAAAAGAGGGCTGTGAAAATATTTACAGACGCCTCACATCCTGGACATAAACTATTTAAACTCTTTCCCTCAAAACGATGCTACAGAGCACTGCACACTAGAACAACTACACACAAGGACAGTTTTTTCCTGAATGCCATCACTCTGCTAAACCAATAATTCCCTCAACACTGTTCAACTATTTACAACGTTCTGCACTACTATTACTATTAATCTTTTCATCACTCCTTATCGCCCATCCCCTCCCACTTGTGACTATGACTGTAACTTTGTCTCTTGTATCCTTATGATCTATATTGACTGTTTCCTAGTATGATTTGATTGCGTATTGTACCCTATAACTATTATTAAGTGTTGTACTTTATGGTTCTTGACTCTTGACAAATGTATCTTTTCTTTTATGTATACTGAGAGCATTTGCACCAAGACAAATTCCTTGTGTGTCCAATCACACTTGGCCAATAAAGAATTCTATTCTATTCTATTTACAGCATTCTCTGGGTAATTTACAATATAAGCATGATTTGCATATTTCCCCCAACAATTCTGGGTCCTCACTGTATCGACCTCGGGAGGATGGAAGGCTGAGTCAACCTTGAGCCCTGTCAGGATAAAACTCCAGGCTGAGGGCAAAGTTTGCCTGAAATATTGCAGAATGTGCCTGCAAAAACTGCACTTTAACCACTGTGCCATTGCATAGAGTAGTTCAGGCTTCAAAAATGGTTCATAGGAAATACAGTATTTTGGACTCAACATGAATATGAGAAGAGTAGCACATCATCATTCAAGCAACCACCTTTTCTCTGAGGCCAAAAACGATGTTGCAGCTTTCTCAAATTCTTAAAGTAGATCTCAGCTGGAAAGGTACACAGCCGTGGTCTCCCTATCAAACCCCTACAAAGCTGTCAGGCTCCGAATAGCCGACACGATGCCTGGAGCCCAACAGGAGGGATCTCTGTTTTCAGCCTTACATGGTATCCAGAAGAACGCATGGCTGCTTCAGTGAGGAGAGAGAAAGATGTCGTTGCTAATATTCCAAGCCTTTTTTGGGAAACATGCATGGCCCTAATATTCTTAAAGAAATAGTGGCCTTCTGGGTTCAGAATCAGGACCTTGGGGAATCTAATCAAGGAATTGCTTGACATTTTAAATCCTTGCTGGAATATTATTGTAGTGGAAGCTATATGTCTATGGAGATTCTCAGCCTTCCACGTCATGGTTGTCCCAAAGGTGCTTTTCCAAGAGGCAACTGGACTTTCTGATTTTTCTTTGAAAACATTTCACTTCTCATCCAAGAAGTTTCTTCAGCTCTGGCTGGAATTCCCCACCAACCAGTCAGAGCTGAAGAAGCTTCTTGGATGAGAAGTGAAACCTCTTCAAAGAAAAATCAGAAAGTCCAGTTGCCTCTTGGAAAAGCACCTTTGGGATAGAGGGAGATAAACTAGTACAGGATTTAAAGGCATTGGGCTAGGAAGCATAAAGATTTTAAATTCTAGTCCCAGATTTGGCCAAGTCATTCTCAGTCCTTGGAAGAAGGTAAGGAAAAAAACAAAATGTCACCAAGAAAACTACAGGGCAACCATATAGCCAAAGGTCAAAACTGACTTGAAGGCACAAAATTTTAAAGAAATAAATTATGTGAAAACAAGCCATGATACTTTCACTCATAACTTACTCTCAATTTCCATAATCGCTTCTGTGCTTTTGCCTGATGGAATGGTTTTTAACCTCTCAGGGTGATTAAATTATAAATGATAACCAACTTTGTGCTGCAGGGATTTGTCTAGCCATATAGCCAAAGGTCAAAACTGACTCAAAGGCACATTTTAAAAAATATTTAAAAAGTTATGACACTTTCAGTAATAACTTACTCTCAATTTCAATGGTCACATCTGTATTTTTGCCTGATGGAATGGTTTTTACCTCTCAGTGTGATTAACTTATACATGATAACCAACATTTTGCTTGACTCTTGATACATGTCTGATAGTTTTCCTTCTTGGACTTCAGAGATAACTGTTTGGCCTTTGGGGTTTTTATACCATATTTCTAAATTGCTTTAACCTGCATAATAGTACTGCATACTATATAAACAGGGGAAAATTGGCAGTGGCACTACTGTTATCCCCAGAAGCTAGAAGTTATCTCATATATTAATTTTATTCATTTTTTTTTTTTTTTTTGCAGAAGCTCATGTTCTTTTGAATTAGATCCCACTGGCATGTGTTCAATATGGATACTGCATGTTCCTTTGATTCTTGTCTGACACCTCAAGGGTAGAAGCAGAACCACAAATAATCAATGTGTTAGTTAGATTGCCCACATGATTTATTATATATCTATGAGCACAAGCTTTTTTTTGCATGTGTTCTCTTTGCAACAGTAGGTTTGTCACATGATGTTCTTCACACTTTTCTCTTCCATCTCCTGTGCACTTCCTAATCAAATGCACATTGGCAGTTCAGTCATGTTGCCAGGAGCATAGAAGCTCCAGAAACTCTGGGAAGGAATGATATTGATAATGTTTTTCCGATTCCCAAAAGGTATTTGATGCTTCTGTCCATACAGCAGGAATGTATGCAGGGCAATCCAAAAAGTTCAAGATGGCCTCAACCATGTAATCAAAGCTACAGGTTCACACCTATTTGCTAGAATTGGTTGTTAACATTCTAAGCAGTTCGGAGAACCGGTTGTTAGAAGAAATCACTGGACTAATCCTGTAAGAAAGGCAGGAAGGAAACATTCTGGTGTTACTTACAGAAACTGCCTCTCCGTTAACCCTTATTACATTCTTGGCAGGAACATCTTTGAAGTTTTTTTCCCCTCCTTTGCTGGTACTTTGCTTGTGTGGAGTGATCATTCAAAGTTACAATGGCACTGAAAAAAGTGACTTATGACCATTTTTCACACTTATGACTGTTGCAGCATCCCCACAATCATGAGAGGCCAGGCGAGGAGATGCATGTCTCGATGTGAATGATATTGAGTTGGCCACGCCCAGCCAGTCACATGACCACCAAGCCATGCCCACCAACTAAGCCACACCCACAGAACCAGTTGTTTAAAAAATTGAATCCCACCCCTGACTATATCTCTTTTTATGATGCATGGAAAAAGGGGTGGAGCTTTGATCACATGGTTGTAGCAGCCATATTGACTTTTTTTTTACTTGTTTCCTGCTAATACCTCTGCATATGAGCATCAGGTGCATTTTGGCTATTGCTTTAAAAAAGAAAAGAGCAGAAATCTTTTCATTTTAGATTACCCAGATTGGAGAGTGCCTGAAATATGATTTCGGAAAAAGGATACTGCATTTCTCTAATCATGCTGGGTGTTTTGTAATAATGGCTTGTGGAAAAATACCCCTACAGGTAGTCCTTAAGTTACAACTATAACGGAGCCTGCTCATCACAGTCGTAACTCATGAGGATTTTAAAGCTGGTTGGTCATGTGACCAAACCAATTTTATGGTATTTTTCATGATGGCCATTAATGCAAATCACCACAGTTGTCAAGGAAACTGATGGCTTGCTATGGTCATGGTTTTGCTGAAAACCAGAAATAAATACAGTTTATTGGCAAAACTGTAGTAAAACATGGTCATGCAGGGGTGACTGTTGGAACTTTGAATCCAGAATCAGAATCAGAATCAGAAAAGAGCTGGAAGGGACCTTGGAGGTCTTCTAGTCCAGCCCCCTGCTCAAGCAGGAGACCCTATACTATTTCAGACAAGTGACTGTCCAGTTTCTTTTTAAAAAAAACCAATGATGAAGAACCAACAACTTCTGAAGGCCAGCTGTTCCACTGGTTAATTGTCTTCACTGTTAGGAAGTTTCTCCTTAATTCCAGGTTGCTTCTGTCCTTGATTAGTTTCCATCTATTGTTTCTTGACCTGCCCTCTGGTACTTTGGAAAATACGTTGACCCCCTCCTCTCTGTGGCAGCCCCTCAAAGTATTTCTCAGTATAGAATAGAATAGAATAGAATAGAATAGAATAGAATAGAATACCGTGTTTCTCATATAATAAGGCCGGGTCTTAATTTTTTTTGAGCCCCGAAAAAATGGCTAGGCCATCTTTTTGGGGGTTGACTTAATTCCCCCTCCCCCTTGCATCTTCGGGCGGGCGGGCGGCGATGGCCAGGATGTTGACCTTGGCATTAGTGGGGCACTTCGTATTGGGGTCAACGCAGGCAGCACCATATCCGGGTGTGCAACAAAAGTACTTCCTAACGGCAAGCCCCCCCCCACCATTCCCCTCATTTCGCATGTTTTAATATAGGCCTTAATTTGGGGGGAGGGGCTTAATTTCATTTCATGCCTATAAAACATGCTGGGACTTCCTATTGGGGGAGGCCGTATTGTTGGAGAAACAGGGTAGAATAGAATAGAATAGAATAGAATAGAATAGAATAGAAATTCTTTATTGGCCAAGTGTGATTGGACACATAAGGAATTTGTCTTGGTGCAAATGCTCTCAGTGTACATAAAAGAGAAGATACATTTGGCAAGAGTCAAGAATCATAGTCACAGCTCATAGTTACTCCCAGGTAGAGTTTGTCAGAACTTCAAAGAGTTGCTAAGCAACCCATCATAAGTTGAGAGCTACCTGCATCTGTTTCAGGAACAAGTTACTCGATTTCACTTCGGGTAGTCCTCGACTTATGATCACAAATGAGGCTAAAAGTTCCATTGCTAAGTGAGACATTTGCTAAGTGAGTTTTGCCCCATTTTACGACCTTTCTTGCCAAGTGAATCACTGCAGTTAATAAATTAGTAACCTAGTTGTTAGATGAATCTGGCTTCCCCACTGATTTTGCTTTTGAGTCAGAAGTTCGCAAAAGGGGATCACATGACCTTGGGACATAGCAATGGTAATAAGTATGAGTCAGTTGCCAAGCATCTGAATTTTGATCACATGATCGTGGGGATGCTACAATGGTCATAACAGTGAAAAATGGTCGTAAGTCACTTTTTTCAGTGCCGTAACTTTGAACAGTCACTAAATGAACAGTTGTAAGTCCAGGACTGTCTGTAATCCCTATATGATACTATATCTATATAGATACATATTACATTTTGGCAAAAAAAAAAGTCAGAAAATAAAATACAGGCTGAATAGTGAAGACCTTGTTGATGATCCAAACTCTGTCAAGGACCTTGGAGTACTCATCTCTAATGATCTAAGAAGTGCTAGAGCCCACTGTAACTACATAGCCAAAAAGGCATTAAGAGTTGTTAACCTAATCCTATGTAGCTTTTTCTCTGGTAATATCACACTACTAACTAGAGCATACAAAACATTTGCTAGACCAATACTCAAATACAGCTCATCAGTCTGGAACCCACATTACATATCTGATATTAACACAATTGAGAAAGTCCAGAAATATTTCACAAGAAGAGTTCTCCACTCCTCTACTCGTTGTAGAATACCTTATGCCACCAGACTTGAAATTCTAGACCTAGAAAACCTAGCACTATGCCATCTTCGGTCTGATCTAAGTATAGTATATAAAATTATACATTGCAATGTCCTACCATTCAATGAATACTTCAGCTTCAACCATAACAACACAAGAGCAAACAATAGATACAAACTCAAGGTTAACCACACCAAACTTGATTGCAGGAAATACGACTTCAGCAACAGAGTGGTCAATGTCTGCAATACTCTACCTGACTCTGTGATTTCTTCCCCAAACCCCAAAAACTTTAACCTTAGACTGTCTACTATTGACCTCACCCCTTTCCTAAGAGGTCTCTAGGGGCGTGCATAAGCGTACCAAAGTGCCTACCGTCCCTGTCCTATTGTTTCTTTTATTTTTCCTATATGTATTCATTTCATGTATTCATAACTATGTTTATCCTTGAACCTATTATCTTGTAAGCGATTGACAAATCAAATCAAATAAAAAAATAAAAAAAATACTACATATGCATCTCTCTCTATAGCTATGTAGAAGAGCAACAAAGATAAGAAAGTGTCTTGAGGCTAAATCGTATGATGAACATTTGAGGGAATGAGCTATGTCTTGCCTATTGAAAAGAAAGATCAGGAGGGACATGATAATTGTCTTCTAGTACTTGAGAGGCTATCACAGAGAAGAAGGGGTTGACTTATTCTCCAAAGCACCTGAGAGCAGGACAAAAAGTAATGGGTGGAACTTGTTAAAAAAGAAATCCAACTTAGAATTCAGAAGAAAATTTCTGACAATGAGAACAATTAATCAATGGAATAGCTTGCTTCCCAGAATCGTGGGTGCTCCATTACTGGATATTTCCAAAATAGACTGGACAATCATTTGACTAGGACCATGTTGGCGAACCTATGCCACGCATGCCGAAAGTGGCACACAGAGCTATTTCCCCCGGCACGCGAGAGGTTGCCCAGAAGAGCCCACTCTGCATATGTATGTGCGCCGCCACCCGACAACCGATTGTCGGGTATCTGGTGTGCATGCGCAGGGTGCGGAAGGCTGTATGCGGGAGATGTGTGCACATGCAGAGAGATGCGTGGTGCACGAGGGGGGGTGCGTTCGCATGTGCAGGGGGCCAGCATGCATTGCCTTCTGGGTGCTGGCACGCAAATGCATGCAAGCGAACGTGCACACAATTATCGGCATGGGAGCCGAAAAAGGTTAGCCACCACTGGACTAGGATGATATAAGTCTCCTGCCTTAAGCAGGGGGGGTTTGACTAGAACAGGGGTTCCCAACCTGGGGTGCGAGAAGATATTCCAGGGGGTGCGAGAAAAGTCCAGGTAAATAATAGGCTATTGGCTATATGTTGGCATTTCTATTTATTATTTATTTCAGGGGGTGCGAGGTTCGAGTGAAATTTCTTTAGGGGTGTGGGGAGAAAAAAAGGTTGGGAACCACTGGACTAGAAGATCTCCAAGGTCCCTTCCAGCTCTATGAATCTATGTTCTATGAAAAGTTTGCTATGTGGTGCTAGATAGCACAAGATATGATTGCATAGATAAAATCTCACAAATTCCACGGGGGATGTGCCAGACAGTAAGGAAGAATGTCTGCAAATTTTAATTTAAAATAGCATCCTTAGATTAAATATTTTATGCACGGTGTTCAGTTTCATTGCCTTCAATGATAAGAGCTTTGTTGAAGGCCTCATATCCATTACAGGCTCTACTTTGTGCCATATGGCATGGTCCCAGTAAGAATTCTCTCCTCCGTTTACCTGGGATGCATATTAGAAATATCCCAGAAATGAATGCTTATTATGTTGTTAAACTCACATTCTGCCTGGTTGTGAGATAGAAACGAGGAAGGAGCATGAAGTTTTAGAAACACAGAGATTATCTTTCAGAAAGCAGATACGGTACTCTGAAAAGAATAATTGTACAATATAGTATATACTTCTCTCTACTGCAGGGGTGTCAAACTCAAGGCCCACGGGCTGGATATGGCCTGCAGGGTGCTTAGATCTGGCCCATGGGGCTGGCCTGGAAATATCAAAAGACCAGCCCAGCTCATGGCCCCCCTGTGGCCCCATTTCAGCTGGCAGGGTGCTGCAGGAGGCCGTGGAGGCAAAAATGGGCCAAGTAAAAGGCAAAAATAGACCAATGGGCCAGCAAAAAGCTGCAGGAGGCTGTCCAGGCCGAAAACAGGGTGTGTGAGGGCACCTGTGCTCCCCCGCACCCTGTTTTGGCCAGCAGGGTGCTGCAAGAGGTGTCTGTCCTGTCTCCCTCCCCGCCCCGCTCCCTGGCTGGCCCGCGGAGAACTACAATGCTGATTCAGCCCTCGAAGAAATCCAGTTTGACACCCTGGCTCTACTGTATATAGAAGAGCAACAAAGATGATAAAGGAACATTTAAGGTCACAGTCAGAATTATACCCAAAAATTGTATAATACGTTTTTTGTACAATTTTGTGTTTGCTATGTTAAATCGGTTACATTCAGCAAAGTTGCATTTTTTGTCTGAGGTCCGTTTTAGAGACCTAATTGGGCTTCTGATGTACAGATAAAATAGTTAGCAAGGACCAGATCTGATACAACTCTGCCTCTGTCCTTAAATGTTCCTTTAAGATCTTCCTGATAATTAAAGACATTGTCTCCTCTGCGAATTAAATCATTAATGTGCAATATCAGGAGAAGAAAAAAATCCGAGCAAGCAAAATCAATCTGTAGTTAATATTTGATAGCTTTCTTCCATGCCTTTATGATAACACTGCATATTGTTTCATACAAGACTGGACTAGAGAGTCTGTTTTTTCATAATATATACAAGATGACTTATAGAAACACATTCCATTACTATTAGCAATAGCACTTAGACTTATATACCACTTCACAGTGTTTTACAGCCATCCCTAAGCTGTTTGCAGAGTTGCAACAATCTGAGCCCTCATTTTACCGACCTCAGAAGGATGGTAGTAGAGATGGTATTCAGCAGGTTCTGAACAGTTCTGGAGAACTGGTAGCGAAAATTTTGAGTAATTCGGATAACTGGTGGTAACCTTCCCCTAGGAAGTGGGGAGGGAATGGAGATTTTACAGTATCCTTTCCCTGCCACACCCACAAAGCCATGCCACGCCCACAAAGCCACGCCCACAGAACTGGTAGTAAAAATTTTTGAATCCCACCACTGGATGGAAGGCTGAGTCAACCTTGAGCCTGGAACTGCTCAACTGCTTGCAATACTTCATTCTAACCACTGCACCACCACTGCTCGTTAATGGAAGCAGCAAGTTACAGGCACACAATTCACAGAGAAAGATTGGTACAGGTATCGAACCATCTGTGTGGCATAAGAATACTAGTGGAATGGATTAGTCCTAGAGAAAGATTCATAAGGTATTAAGTACTGTTGCACCGTTAATCAGCGTCAAAATGGATCATGAAATTAAATAGGGCAGTTCTTTGGCTATAGCAGAGGATAGGCAGAAAATCTCTTTCTCACACCAGTCTCCCCTCTGCCATCCATGATCACCTTGCAATAGAGTTTAATTAAACTTCCTTTCAGAAAGACACCTTAGGTGACAATGACCCTGCTTGTCTGGGTAATTCCATATTCTCCTGAGCCTGCTATAAATGTCAGTTTTTACAATCTAGATTTTGCTCCTCTAGTTTAAATTTTGGGGTTTGTCAAGTCTCCCTTTGAATAAATTGACAGGAATAGTTCTAGTGTTCTAATCTAGATTTTATGAAACCTGCCTTCAACAAACTAAGAAAAAGAATCAGGAAGGATTTCCATGGATAGAAATACTAGAGGAAAAACAACAACAGTCCAGGACATTTGGATAAGTCTGAAAAGTGAGATAAAAGACAAAGACAATATCACAGAGAAAGAAAGAGATTTCGTTGAGACCAGGCTGGTTGCATAAAAAGCGTTCTCACAAAAATGGTAATGGAGTCTCTGTGGATTTTATTCTGCAGGTCATTGCCAACTATGGGGAACGGTGCTCATTTCTGTTTCAAGTCCATTGAGCCAATGCTGTCCAAAGACATTTCCATGGTCATGTGGCAGAGGGCTCTGTGACAAACTGATGGACAAAAAGAACAAGGATAAAAAAAAATGGAAAGAGGGACATGTAACTAGATTGGAATACCAGCAAATAGCCCAAATCTGCAGGGATGGAGTCAGGAAGGCTAAGGTTTAGCATCAATGAAGACTTGCGAAATAATGCCAAAAATGCCCCCCAAAAGTTTATTTCAATATGTAAGAAGAAAGTCAAGGAAATAGAATGATGGCTCCATCCAGGTGACATGAATATGTCCTTATCTCCTACTTACCTTTCTCTTTGCTTTTTATTTGTTTCTACTTCAAAAGGGGGAAACATCATGGGAACCTCAGTCAAATTGGCTTAATTGGTGTTGTGCCACTGTGGTTACCCTTTTTTCACTTTTTTTTCATCCTATTTTTATGCATCTTTCCGAGAATATCATCTTCATAATGAAAATCAGTTCACCCTATTTTAAGCAGTTCAACCAATAGAGGAATTAGTGGACTGCAGATTTATTTAATCTCCCCAAAACTCTGGGCTGTTGGGGGCAAACTCTAACCCCATTAGGTTACTAACAGCCTCCAAAATAGGTCTGAGAATTCACATGGCATGCTTTCCTGCACATGCCTCACGGAAGCATCACGTTGCTTCACTATATTTCAGTCGTTAGCTTGCTGCATTCTAACTCACCACCTAATTGTATAAAAAGTTTGTACATTCTTGTATTTTCCTTTCCTTCAGTTTCTGTTAGGTGATTCCAACCCGGCTCCCCATAAACAGCAGTATATAATTATGAGTTCAGCAACCTCAACAAGACATTTGCCACATTTGTTTTATCACTGCTGGGAAGTGACCCTCGCTATGAATTTACTGTGATTATTGTCAAGAATTACAACTAGCAGTGGTTTCCTCTCTGATCTTCCTTGGCAACCTTATGACTAATTCAGGATTTCTGTTCACATGCACGTAGGTATGTTTAAAGATTCATAACTATTGTCCTAATTCTTTTTCCCAGCCTATCTCTCTCTCGTACCCTACTCTGTGAGAGTATGCATATGTGAGCGAGCAAGAATTATCACATGATAACAAAAGAAGAGAATGGTGCCCATTTTGACACTAGTTTTGTGTTTTTAACTATTTTAGTATTTGGGTAGAAAGAAGAAAATATTATTTTCAAAATGAATTAGCAGTGAAATTTCTCAACAACTGTCTTAGTAAGTCAACCATAGCTCTTTATGTTAATTTAAAACAACAGCCCTGTTGTAAAGGAATGAAAGAGCAAAGAAGGAACATCTTCTGGAATCATTTCAGTTTGCCTGTGGGGACTTCAAAATATCATCTTTCCTCCCTGTCTGCAACATGCCTGCATGATGAGGAGAAAGTATAACTAATGGGGCTGTAGGATACCTTATAACCCATCTGTCATTGCAGCATTTGGGATTGATGAAATACTGGCACACCTACATGGAGGAAGAAGAATGATCCATGCTGGGTTGCAACTAGCCCATAAATCCTCATTTGTTATTGTCTTTATCACTTGTCTTTATTTTTCTTCCTTGTAAAAACCAACTATTGGGGGAGTTTGAGAAAAGTTGGAAAATTCTCTCATGGAAAATCCAGGCTGGGATATAAAGAAACTTTCTAAATCCTAAGAAATAGAAGAGAATTGCTGAGGGCTTCCAATCATTACCTACTCAAGTGTCTATGACCCTCCAGATTCGTGCAGTTCCTCTGCCTCTTACTTCTGTAACTGAATTATTCTGAGGTAAAACCTCTGGCTTTGACATCGTACTGCTTTGTTCTGAGAAGAGTTAAGGCAGCAATCTTCAATTATCTGAACTGTCACAGAAGTAGTGGACATTGTCTATTGTCTCAAGGAATCAACGAGCTGAAATATCAGAGAAGACGGATCAGGTTAGACATTAAGAAAAACCACTGAAGAAAAATCCAGAGGAAAATGTTACTTTAAGAAGTGATGATTTCTCCTTTTTTAAAGAAGTTTGGAATAGATCCTGGTGGTTCATCTTTCAGAGGTATGTAATTTGATCCTGCTCTATGCCAGAAGTTACACTAGATCAGGGGTCCCAAACCCCAATCCCCCAATCAGGGGTTCCCAGCCATGGCCTATTATCGGACTGTTGCCTATTCGCAACCGGGTTGCACGAGTGCGCTGGCTCTCACAGCCCCACTCGTGTGAATGGTGGGTATCAACACTCACAGCCCCCCATGTATGACAAGTGGGTGCATGCGCCTGCAACTTACACAAATGAAGCTGTGCACATGCGCCCATGCCTGCCCCTCACACAAAACCATCCCCTCTCCCCCTCCACGTCCCCCACTGGGTCACCAACCCAGAAAGTTGGGGGAATGCTGCACTACATGACTTCTATTCTATTCTATTCTATTCTATTCTATTCTATTCTATTCTATTCTATTCCATTCCATTCCATTCCCTATTCTATTCTATTCTATTCTATTCTATTCTATTCTATTCTATTCTATTCTAGTTCCTTGACTAAGATTCTATGATTGTATTTGGATGTGGCTGCTTAAATGCACAGAAAATTCGGGTAATGTGGAATCAGTTTATTACTATTTCCATTAGACTTGTTTCAACTGAATTGAGATGCAGGGTGAAAATAGGACGTGTACTATGCATTCGTTATATTGATATTTTGTCAATTTTTCCCTTAAAAAAGGAAAAGAGGCAAATAAAACTGCAACCTTAACCCTTCACAGCCCCTGCTGTGGGTATCTAGGCTGGCATGAGTATTGCAATAATGACATTACAAAATGTCCAAGAGAATTTTATGAAGACTGGCTTGGCTTAAATGTTTCCTTATTTTTACTACAAAAGAGAATTTATTCACATAATGATAGGCTGACATAAAGGAGTGTGTCTGAAAGAGGAGTACTAAAAGTTGACTATTAGAATTCTGGCTGTGAGAAATTCGTAAGACTAGAGTAAATGAGCACTGGCTCACTTAATGGCAAAATGTACCAGAGAATGAAAGGAAACAGATGGATATATAAAGAATATTATATATACAAACTTTCATCTTCAGTGATAATGTAATTGATGGTCAGCCTTACATTTTTGTCCCAGGCATATCTGAAAGGTTTCTGTGGATTTGAAGATAGAATATATTAAAATGCCTTTTTCCCCACCACCCATATACAGGTAGTAGTTCTAGTTTAACAACCACAGTTGGGGGAAGTAATTTGGTCATTAAGCAAAGTGGTTGCTAAGTGAAATTGTGATTGTGCTTATGAACTTACTTCAAGGTTTCTGTTCCATTACAGACCTGCATAGGTTGTAAATGCACAAGCTGGACATAAAGTTACTATTTCACCACTGTTGTAACTGCGAACAGTCATTAAATGAAACAGTCATTAAACGAGGACTACTTGTATATGCAATGTATAGACCCAATATCATTTCCAAGGCTTTCAGCAAGTTTAATTAAACATATCACTTTAAATAAGTTCCTAAGGTAAGCACACCACCGTAGGGACCCATAAAGAACGTGAACATTAATTGCATTTCAGATTAGTCTTGCTGAATTAAATTCACAGAAACTGATACTGTTTGTTCTTAAGCTATAAATATTAGGCTTTTCGATATCCAACTTCTGGCAGCTTTACTGCATCTTGGAATTCCTGTTCAGCCAGCTTTGGATGGGGAAACGGGTATCATAAAAATATCCGGAGAGTGAGAAGATGAAAACTAACTCTGGATACCATTTTTTAAATTAATATTATTATTATTTAAATATAAGTAGACTTTCTTTTCATCACTAATAAATACTACAAATAGTTTTACAATTGAAATTATACATTCCAAATAAGAACACAAACATTTGTATGACTTTACAGTAAACAGTAGCACATACTATTAGTAACACAACCGGAAGAAAACACATACATGAAAATAGAAGCTGAAATATAAGCAGGGGTGGGATTCAAATTTCTTAACAACCGGTTCTGTGGGTGTGGCTTGGTGATCGTGTGACTGGCTGGGTGTGGCTTGTATGTAAATATTGTAAATATATATGTAAAGATTGAATGTTTTATTTTAAAAAAAGAGCAACTTTTACCCAAAATCAGGCAAAGCAGGCAGGCAGATTGAGTTGCTCACAGAATCACAGCTTCACTCCCAGATCTACCTTTCTGCAATCTTCTGCCTGAGTCTACACTGAAATCCTAAGGAAGGTTCAGCTCTGCTCTCAGGCCACTTCTCCCTTTCCCAACCCCCTGAATACCACCCCTGACTGTGCCTCAGGAAAGCCTCCTGGGCGGGGCGGGAGGGAAGGAGCCAGCCAGTGGTGCGATTTGCAGGTTCTCCGAACTGTGCAGAATCGTAACAATCGGTTCCATAGAACTGGTCCAAACTGATAGAATCCCACCCCTGAATATAAGTGTGTTGTTGAAAACCTCCAAAACTTGGTAATCTAAAATTTCTGCAAGAAATATCACTTTCCTGCAAGCAAGAATTAGTAGGACTACAAAATAGACATAGAAAATGAAGAAGCTAAAATTTGGGGCCTTTAGAATCCAAGCAAACAAGTATCTTAAAAAAATAGAATAAAATAGAACAATAGAGTTGGAAAGGACCTTGTCCAACCCTGGCTCAAGCAGGAGGCTCTATACCATTTCTGACAGATAGCTGTCCAATTTCTTCTTGAAAGCTTCCTGTAATGCACACTCACAACTTCCGAAGGCAACTTCTGTTCCATTGTTCTGTCAGAAAATTTCTCCTTATTTCCAGGTTGAATCTCTCCTTGATCAGTTTCCATCCATTATTCCTTGTCTGACCTTCAGGTGTCTTTGAAAATAGCTTCACCCCATCCTCTCTGTGGCAGCCCCTCAAATATTGGAAGACTGCTATCATGTCTCCCCTGGTCCTTCTCTTCACTAGATTAGCCATGCCCAGTTCCTGTAACCATTCTTCATATGTTTTAGTCTCTAGTCCCTTAATCATCTATGTTGCTCTTCTCTGCACTCATTCTAGAGTCTCAACATCTTTTTAATAGTGTGGTGACCAAAACTGGATGCAGTATTCTAGGTGTGGTCTTACTAAGGCTTTATAGAGTGGTATTAGTACCTCACATGACCTTGATTGGATCCCTCTGTTAATGCAACTTAGGATTGCATTGGCTTTTTTACCTGACACATAATATCCCAGGTTTAACAATTGTTGATAAGAATGACAAAAAAAGTCTAGATAGTAGACCTTGCAGTATCTAGTGACAGCAAAATAGAAGAGAAAGAACTGGAGAAAATCACAAAATACAAAGCCCTGCAAGTAGGAAGTAGAAAAATTGTGGCAGGAGAAAGTAAAGATCGTACCAAGAGTAATAGACACCTTGGATGCAATGCCAAAACATCTGGAACAACACTGGACAATCTAGAACTGTGCCACCTATGGTCCAATTTAAGCATAGTACATAAAATTGTCTCTTACAATGTCTTACCTTCTTCAGCCTCAACCACAGTAGTATACATGCAAACAACCAATACAATCTCAAACTCGATTGTAGAAAATACAACTTCAGCAACAGATTGGTCAATGCCTGGAAGACCCTACCTGACTCCGTTGTTACAGCCTCAACCCCTCACAGCCTCAACTTCAGATTGTCTACCGTGGACCTCACCCCATTCCTAAGAGGTCCTTAAAGGGGGCCTGCATAAGCGGACCAGCCTGCCTATCATCTCTGTCTTATTGTCCCCATTTATCTGTATTTACTTCCTTTGTTCTTGTTTATGTTCATAGTTATACTTGTTATCTTGTACATGTTTGACAAACAAATCAATAAAATAAAAAAATAAAATAACTGACAAAATCACTATCAGTCAATTGCAAAAGGCAAGTTTACTTGGAACATCCTTTAACACTATCAAACAACATCTGTCCATCCCAGCTCCTTGGGAAGAACACAATAAGAAGATGAAAGTACTGAATCTAGTTGAATCATCTGGCTGAGTATGCAACCATCCCCACCAAAATAATAATAGAATAATAAGGGGACAATACTGAAGCTTTGTTTGACTCCTCTATGGTTTAGAAAGTTGTGTTGTGTTTGTAGACTAACATTAACAATTGCACTAATTTGGTGCATATCTTTATGCAACATGTTCTTCTCTTGGATTTAAAGGAATTCTTGATTTATGACAAATTTGGGTAGTGAAGCAGTACGTGTAGCTGAATGACCCGGGGGGAAAAATCATTAAAATGAACGCTACCGTGTTTCAATAAAAGTACACAGAGTGGAAAATACATATTAAAAAAGAGAAGGGGAGTGAAAAGCACGGATACCTAATGAGATTCCTATTCACCAATTAATTAAATTCCCTACCCACCTAACCCTGAATGAATCTGCCCCACACATGAGAGCCCAAAAGATAAATTTAACTAATTAATGTTAATGCAGAGAATGGAACAATTAGAGGAACAAGCATTCGGGCAAGTGATAAGTGAGCATCCCTCCTTATATACCTGGAACAAGTTAAATGGACTGTGGCATTTGTAAAATCCAGCAAGGGTCAAATAGTCAATACTAATTCCATGATCTTATTGTACAACAATTGTGTGGCTGCTTCTCAAATTTGAATAGTTGACCTACCTACCATGTCAGACTGTAGGTCCACCTAACAGGGGTGTCAAACTGGTGGCCCTCGGGCCAGATGTGTCATGCACAGGCCATGCCCACCCCAGCTCCATGAAGGGAAAAAAAAACGCCATGATACATCAGGTGACAGCAACATGACACCGTGAGTTTGGCACCTGTGACCTAGAAGAATGCAAACTCTTTAAAACAAATGTCTTTTCTAGCTATGTTACTGGACCTCTGAAAACACTAGAGATGTCATGGTGGAACCATGCAATATACTCCACCCATCACTCATCGCAAATTCCCTTAGCTGTGCAGCCAAGATCAAGTCTATGTGTTTTCTGTGAGCAGTTAATCCCATCCCCCCGAAACTGGATCCATTTCAGTTTATCAACCTGAGAACAGGAATTTTGTGTTCGCCATGCTGCTTTACCTCCCAGACTCTGTATGGGAGTATTAAGTGAGTTAATGAATGAAATGAATCAGAAAGATTGGTCTGACTACAGCAGCGGGCCACAACTTTTTGAACACCGGGGACCGATTACACGGAGAGAGGCTCTTCCACAGATCAGAGGGGGTGTGGTTTTGTGTGCTGCCTGCATCAAATGGATGGGGCTTTGCTTATTTACACAGCCCAATTTCTGGTAAGCCACGGCCCAGTGTCAGTCCACAGACTGGGGATTGGGGACCCCTGGACTAGAATACATGAAAGAAAAGAGAGAGTAGATAAAGGTCCTCTTTTCAATCCTTTAGAAATAATTACTATCAGATGATTAACACAGAAGCTAAATAAAGAAAGGGCTTAAATTTAGCAGACAAAAAGGCACAGCCACAATGAAGTTAGGACCGATAGCAATTCCCTGATGGAGCCTCATCTTCTATCTTATCTCAGTAAACCTGCATTTTAAAGACCCAGCTTGGTTATGTTACATCATCCACTCAGAATATAATACATTTTATTGCCAATTAAAGGATATTCACCAAAGGAGTATTTTAAATTTAAGTGAATATGGACCAAAAGCCTGTTATTTTTAAAATCTTCAACCACTTTGATAATCAAATAGACAGTTTCTTGCATGAGACTGTTGATAATATACTGTATTTCACTATCAGCGTTCTAATGCTGCTTAATTGCTAATCAATGCTGTATTAAAGATGATTGTTTAATTTAAACTTTTTTTGCAGGGCAGACTGAATGGAGCCTACATAGATCACTGAGCGCAGTAAATGTCTGCTTTAACAAGCATAATTGTGTATTTTGTAATATTGGATTCTCTGAAATAGCTTCTATGGAGCCAGTGTAACCTATTAACCTACTAATGGAAATATCTAGGTTAATTATATCTGAATGTTGTCGCTGTCAACAATGATCCAAATGAGATGATGAAAGGAGGGAAAGGAATTTCAGGACAGGAAACTTCCACACATTCAATTGCATTTATAACCTCATCAACTGCACATTTCAAGTCCAAAGACATGTAGCCAAGTTCTATGAATGTGTTTTTTGGTTTTTTTTGCTTAGGTAAGTGAATTGTGTAGGGCAAAAAAAAGCATCAGATAATGAGAAGTGGGATCGTTCAAGAACTCTGTGCAAGCCAAGATAATTTTAAATCCCTTCTTTTCCAAATCGTAAACCCATCCTCAATATAGTTTAATGATTGATTTAAAAGATATCACCCATTCGGGTCCCCGAGGCTGTACATTTTCATTATGATTTAAAATTGGATTGTAGTGGATTCTTGTAGGATACTGTATTTGATTATTTTGCATTATTACGTCTCCATCAGTACAAGAAAAACAAAATTACTGTTACCTATTCAAATGTGGACAAGACAAACCCAATATCAAAGAAGTATAATAAATATTGTATTCATGCTGATGTGCTAATATCAGGGTATCTGCAGAGTATCAGTAAAGTCAAAATGGATGCCACTGCTATATGGTTGAAGCATCAGAGGTGGTATTCAGCAGGTTCTGACCAGTTCTGGAGAACCAGTAGCGGAAATTTTGAGTAGTTCAGAGAACCGGCAAATGCCGCCTCTGACTGGACATTCTACAGTATCTTTCCCTTGCCACTCCCACCAAGCCCTCCCACAGAACCAGTCGTAAAACAAATTGAATCCCACCACTGCTCTGCACTTTTTAAAGCAACTCCTTCCTCTTTATGCTGTCTCCCCTACCCCAACCCCTCTAAAAGTGTTTCAGTGTATAGAATAGGGGTGTCAAACTGGATATCTTTGAGCGCCAGATCAGCATTGTAGTTCCCCATGGACCAGCCAGGGGGGAGATGGGATGGACGCAGAGGTGGTATTCAGCAGGTTCTGACCAGTTCTGGAGAACCAGTAGTAGAAATTTTGAGTAGTTCAGAAACCGGCAAATACCACCTCTGACTGGAGATTTTACAGTATCCTTCCCCTTCCATGCCCACAGAACCTGTAGTAAATTTGTTTGAATCCCACCACTGGGATTCCCCCAGTGACCCATTTTGGCCGGCAGAGTGCTGCAGGAGGCTGTCCAGGCTGAAAATGGGGATGGGGCCCCCTGTGCAGACCCCCTGTGACCCATTTTTGCCTGCCAAAGGCACTGCAGGCTGCTCCTTTGCTATTTCCAGGTTGGCCAGATTTAAGCACCCCATGGGCTGGATCCAGCCTGCAGGCCTTGAGTTTGACACCCCTGGTATAGAAGAACACAATACGGTTGTAAATTACAAGCCAAGGCAAGCAAGCAATCCCTCCTTCCCTAATCTGATCCCCTTTAAAGAAAATCACTTGTTTAAAAGGGATACATTATATGCATTAAATAAGACTTACAGCCAGAAAGCATTCTTACAATTTGGAAGCTTTTCCCAAACTCTAAATACAGAGTCAACCCCTGCATAATTTGTCTCAAGATTGTTCCACTGGAACAATCACCGAGAGTCATCAAGTTGGAGAATGCTCCAGGTCTACATAAATTGCAGTGCCAGATGTCAAGCAGCAGGGTTAAGTTCATTTTCTTTCCCCATGTTGGGCGAGGAACTGATAAAAACAGAGTTTTATAAAACTAAATACAGTACATGGCTGATAGACAATACACACCCTAGTTCGTACCAGCTTGGAAGAAAATTGATATTGTTATGCCTTCTTACCAATTTTCTCTTTCATCAAAGTAAAACAGCAAGCAATTAACATAAAAAGCTTTGTCAGTACAGGAAAATGGAGAATTTAAGATGAAGTCAAGAAAACAGTTGACCGCAGAGGGGTTTTTAATTTTCAATGCTTTTCATATGCACAATTAAGAGAAAGATTTCACATAGGCAAAAAAAAAAAAAAAAAGTAAATGGAGTTGAGCAGCAGAACATGGAATTTGAAACTTAAATTATATACAAATGATGAGAACGTGATTGCAAAAATGTACAAACTAAATCTTTGTTAAGATTTGAAACGGAAGAGGAACTGGTAAAGCATTGCATGATAAAATGGCTCGTGAATTTTGCTTATAATGTACAGATAATGGGAGAGAACATAGTTAAATGGAATGAAATTGATATTGTATTGCAATTTAAGAGACATTTTTTATAAAATGATATACTGTTGGTATATGACACCAGAGACATCATCAAACATGTACAAAGTTGCTTCAAATCAATGTTGGAAATATGAAAACAAGAAGAGACATTTTATCATATATGCTAGATATGAAGAAACTAAAACATTCTGGATACAAATACAGACAATAATACAAAGACTTTTAAATATGAATATTGAATTGGGACTCATGGATAGTCAATTAGAAAAAACTCATGGAAAATTGATTTTATATATGGTGATTACATCAAGATCATTATATGTACAGCCGGAGGGAGGAAATACAATGGAGGAATGGATAATGAAGATGACAGAAATGATAGAAATGGTAAAAGTGACCTGCTTGGTCAGAAATAAAACAAGTATTTTTATGGAAATCTTTTATGGATTTTTTTTTTTTTGCTGAGAATGGAAAAAAGTGAAGTGATATTTATGGATTTGATGACCGAAAAATGATTAAATAACGGACTGAAACATTTTGTAGTGTTAAGCGGGAAGAACAGTGGTGGTATTCGACCGGTTCTGCCCGGTTCTGAAGAGCCAGTAGGAGCGATGAGCAGCGGAGACCAAACCGGTTCTCTCCACTGCTCTAATGGCTGTGCTTTTGGGCCCACCCGCCTGCCCAGGCTGCCATACTCCCCTTTATCCGCTGAATTTGAAGCGCAGCTGCTTTGTGTGGCACAGAAGAGTGCTGCGCGGTAGCTGCTGAAGTGACCAGGATCGTGCAGGCTTGCAGGAGGCGAGTTAGAACGCCTCTGCACCTGCGCAAACACCTCTGCGCCTGTGCAAAGTGCGCATTTGGCATGTGCATGCACACAAAGTGTGTGCATGTGCACAAAGCGCGCCCACCAATCCACTCCCACCAAAATGGTGGCAACAATATTTGAATCCCACCACTGGAGAAGAAGGATAATGAACTTGTTTTAACTGTTAAAAAGAAGGGAAATTATTTTCTTTTCCTTGGCTCTTGTTTATTTTATTTTTTTAAGTTTTAAAAACAATTTTATTTACAAATTCAAAAACGTACAATTTCAAAAATACAGAAACAATAATAGCACACAATTTTTTACATTTGTTGTTGAATTTGGTAAGTCCTAAGAATCATTATTGGCTTGTGCTAGTCACATATTCACACATTATCACATCCTAAGCGCTAAATAATTCACAATATACTCCATTCCTTTTCATGTTGGCTTATAACTACTCTTCTATTATGAATACATTCATGTTTTTTAACTAATAAACACAAAAAATATTATAAATGGCTAATAATAATAATAGTAACAGATAAAAGAAGGTTTAAAACCTTTAATTGTTTTTAGTACGCATTTGGCGTGTGCGTGCATGCAAAGTGTGTGCATGTGCTTAAAGCGCGCTCACCAAGCCACGCCCACCGAACCAGTGGCAACAATATTTGAATCCGCCACTGGGGAAGAAGAATAATGAACTTGTTTTAACTTTTAAAAAGAAGGGTGGAAATTATTTTCTTTTCCTTGGCTCTTGTTTCTTTAATTCTTTTTCTTTCTTTGTCTTGTTTTTCATACTGTTTTACTTTTTCATCTTTCTCTTATTTCTTTATATTCTTTCATTACATTTATTTTTATGCATGTAAAGTCTTTCAAAGTTGGCCACTTGATTTCTGAGACCAAGAACACCTCCCCCTACACACACCTTGGCAAAAGCACTTCTGCAAATCCAGGAAGAACATTTCCCACCATTTTTTTAAAAAAAAATGCACCATCAATTTTGCCACCGAATGATTTAATGCTTCTTCCTATGGTTGTGGGGCACCTGTCCCTTCCTTAGCAGCCACCGATGCTGTGACTGGATGTGAACTCTTTTGCATATGCACCAACACTGGTCCTTTCCTTGCTTGGAGGCAAAATAAAATAAAATAAAATCCTTTTTCTGCTCCAGTGGCTGTGACATCTCCTTCCCTATCATTGTCTCACTGCAGGGACATGTGGTTTCAGGGCAGCATCCCAAAGTGATTTGCTACAAGGTGAGAATGGACAATTATATTTGTATTGCTGGATTCTTCTGAGTGCTAAAACTATCACACCTGGATGCTTTCAAGTTCAAGCAATGTATTTACCTCCCACCGTGCTGAATAAAGAGGGCAGAGAGAAATGTCAGATGCATTACTTCTTAGCGGCTCTGCACATTCTTAGGGAGATTTTGGCAAAGCAAACATTTATTTCTGATTTAAATCCTGCAGTCTTTTCCACTCCCTTCCCAGCCACAACTCATTTGGCAGCCTAGACTTCACCAGTTAGCAATAGCATTGAGACTTCTATACAGTTTCTCAATGCTTTACAGCCCTCTCTATGCAGTTTACAGAGTCAGCGTATTGCCCCCAAACAATCTGGGCCCTCATTTTACCAACCTTGGAAGGATGGAAGACTGAGTCAACCTTGAGCTGGTCAGAATCAAACTGCCGAACAGCAATGGGCAGTCAGCAGTTATCTTCCCTCCAGTAATAAGAATGCACTAATTTTGCAGAAATTGTTAAAATGCTAGAAGGAAATGGAAGCTGGAGGACATTTCCATATCTAGTTGGCTTGCTCATTAGGTAATGTAGGAAGTAGGAAATGGGAAAAATATATGAATTCAGGGGCAAAATAACAGACTCCCCCCACCTCATTCTTTCTTTCTGGGTACATTCAAACATGTCCCTTGCGTTCAAGGAGAACACATTAAAAGGCAGAATATTGGAGAAAGACTGACTTGACTTAGATGTGCTTAAATGCACACATTTAGCACTAAGCTGCTAGAGCAGGGATGTCAAACTTGATTTCATTGAGGGTCGCATCAGGGTTGTGTTTGACCTTGGGGGGCTGGGGGGAGTGGCCAGGGGGCATGTCACTCCGCGAGGCTCTGTTTTTGGCCATGATGGCCTCTGCTAGTGAAAATGGAGCTCGAGGGGTGTTCTGACCCAAACCTGGTTCCCAGAGAGCAAACACAAAACAAAGGTACCAGTACAACCTTTTAATGTTTCATGTACGAATCCTGTTTCTTCACAGATAAATAGCTGCTTCCAACTAATTAGTTCCGATAAGGAAGAGCCTTGCCAAGTTTTTGCAAGGCTGCCAAGAACAACAGATAAAGTTACGAAACCATAAATCAAAGAGTTTCCAAACACCAACTCAGATATTCTAACATCCACCAGGCTCGAGAATCAAACTTCTTTGCCTTCTGCAAAGAACTTCGGTTTCTCAGCTGGCTTTTATCTTCTCAGGGAGGGGCCATTACCTTGCAGCCTTACTCTCGAGTCGCCCGGGCTGCTGCAGCTGCTCTTTCCTTCAAGCAGCCCTGCATGCGCACACACTGGGCACAGGCTCCTCGGGGACCTCTTCATCACTGCTGCCAGCCTCCACAATCTCCGAAGGCAGCATTCCACTCCCTGATGGTCCTGGCCCCATCCCTGCATCACACACAGGCCCCTCATCTGAGTCCTCGCTCTTTGAGATCTCAGCTATCCACATCTGCTGCCGGCGAACCACAACAAGGGAGCCATGCTCAGGGGGGCTCCATTTTCACCGGCAGAAGGTTGCAGCTGAAAACAGAGTGTGGGAGGCTGCACGCAGCTTCCTCAGGCTCCGTTTTGCTGGCAGTGGGCTTCAGGAGACTGTCATATTCGCTGGCAGAGACACCATGAGCCAGTCCTTCACTATTTCCAGGATGGCTCCACAGGCCAGATCTAAGCACTCCACAGGCCGGATTCAGCCTGTGGGCCTAGAGTTTGACACCCCTGTGCTAGAGGAATATAAACATCTCCATGAAGAAAAACGCTCCTGACAGGGATAAAAATGCTTCAATTTTTATGCTCTTTCTTCTTCCTGTCCTCCCACGTTTTCAGTTGCAAGCCTTTTGTTATATTCTGAGCATGGTTGCAAGGAACAGAGACGAGTCAGAGACTAGTGAACTTCAACTCTTTATTAAGGATTAGGAACAGAGCGTGAAAAACCCTGGGCAGCAGCAGCTCTTTTATAGGGCTGGCTGCTGACCCATTAACCAATGAATTGTGTCCAAATGCTTAACTTTTGCCCAATGAGAGGTGTTCAACTAATAGCCAATCAGGCTGCTCCGTAAGGACCAATCCCTGTTCGCTATCCATGGGCCAATCAAAGGTGCAGGATTACAAGCCTGCTTATCATGAGGTTGACAAGTTTTATTAAATAGTTTTTATTAGTTCATAACACCCCTCCCCCCTGGGTTCCGTTTGAGGGGTGCGGTAACATATTCGCGTAGATATGCAGGTCGTTTCACCTGCCTGTTTGATTTTCGCAGTTCCACCGGTTTTTGTCTGCAGTCCGATTCCGGTGGAACGCTTTCAAGGTTTTCTGGTACGGCTAGTTCCAATTCTGTGCGGGAGGACTCGGCGCGGCTCTCGTTGTTGTTATCCCAGTCTCCTAGGCTTACTTCCGGGTCCTGTGGGCTTGCCTCCCTCGTGCTATTTCTGGGCGGTGATGCCACCCCGCTCCCTGATTCTTCTTCAGGTTGCGCATTTCTTCGGTTAGGTTGCTGGGTCCCCATGATTATGTCGTCATCTATTTCGTTTTTGGCCTCCTCGATATCCCCTTCCCCCTTAGTTTGTGAATTAGGGAAGTCACGGGAGGTGGGTGCCAATCTGGATCGAAGCTGATCTATATGGCGTTTCCATGCTCTCCCGTCATTAGTCTGTAGGCAGTAGGATCTGGGGCCGGTGGGTTGGGTAATAGTTGCAGGGACCCATAATGGGTCACCAGAAAAGTTTTTAGCAAACACCAAGTCGCCTACCTTGAATTCGTGGCACTTTCCGCTAGATCCAAAAGGTTTTTCTGGTGAATAAGAAGGATGGAGACGGTCGAGGTGAGAGCGAAGTTTCCGTCCCATTAGCAGTTCGGCAGGCGTCTTATTCGTGATGCTGTGTGGGGTGATGTGTTGGAGCAGGAGTATTCGGTTGAGCTTGTCGTCGATGTCCCCATAGTCCATTTTATGTAGGGTTTTTGACGAATTGTACCATTCGCTCCGCCCTACCATTAGCCGCAGGGTGCGCTGGCGAGGTGAGCGCGTGGCGGATGCCCCGGTCCGCTAGGTACTGTTCAAAAGCTAGGGCAGTGAACTGGGGCCCGTTATCAGAAACTAAAACGTCTGGTAACCCATGCGTTGCGAATAATTTATTCAGTTTATTAATGACTGACTCTGTTGTGGTTGTCTTCATCTTCTGGATTTCTAGCCAGTTTGAATAGGCGTCAACTGTTAATAAAAACGTGTGTCCTTTGGTGGGTCCCGCAAAATCGACGTGGATACGGGACCACAGACCCCGAGGGGTTTCCCACTCGGTTGGCGTCGCTTTAGGTGGGGCGTTGCTAACGTCTTGGCACTTCTGGCACGTGGTTACCCAGGCTGCGATCTGCTTATCGATGCCCGGCCACCACGCGTAGCTTCGTGCGAGCGCCTTCATGCGCACGATGCCCAGATGTCCCTCGTGTAATACTTTTAAAACAGTCTGTTGTAGCCTCTCTGGGACAACTACTCTATCCCCCCAGAGAACGCAGCCTCTCTGGGAGAAAAGCTCTGTCTGCTGATTCTTGAATGGTGCGAAATCATCGTGGAGTTGGTCGGCTGGCCATCCTCGTTCGACCCAGCTGAGAACTCGTGCCAGGACAGGATCCCGTTTCGTCTTGATGGCGATGTCTCTCGCTGTTAGTGGCGGCGAGTGCAGCGTTTCGATTTGGAGCGTCGTGAGGGTTGGAGCTGGGTCGTTGATGGTTTCCGGAAGTGGGGAACGGCTTAACGCATCAGCGTGGGGAATGGCTTTCCCCGGGCGATGTTGCAACAGATAATTGTAGGCAGCTAGGAACTCAGACCAACGAGTCATTCTTGGCGATAATATATAGGGGGTTGGCTTGTCTCCCGCTATAATACCAAGCAATGGTTTGTGATCTGTGACTATCGTAAATGTTCGTCCATACACGTATTCGTGAAAGCGTTTTACAGCAGACACAACAGCAAGGGCCTCTTTATCGAGTTGGCTATAGTTCCTTTCAGCCTTTGATAATGTTCGTGAGAAAAACGCAATAGGTGCTTCATTTCCGTTTGGTAGTACATGGCTTAAGATTGCTCCCACTCCAAACGGTGAAGCGTCGCAAGTAATAGTTAAGGGTAAAGTCTCGTTGTACTGCATCAAAACAGCGTTGGAGGTTAGTAAGTCTTTCACTTGTTGGAAGGCGCGTTCCTCTCGATGTCCCCAGACCCAGGTTGCTCTTTTATCAAGAAGTCTGTGTAAGGGCTCCGCTACAGTCGCCTTCTGGGGCAAGAAAATGTTGTAGAAGTTAAAGAGCCCCAGAAAGGCTTGGAGATCTGTTCTATTTTTAGGCGTTGGGGCGTTTTTAATCGCTTTTAGCTTGTTATCAGTGGGATGGATTCCTTGACTATCGAGAAGGTATCCCAGGAACTCCACCCTCTCAGTACACAGTTGACATTTATTTTTTTTAACCTTCAGGCTGGCGTCTTTAAATTTTCTTAGAACCATTCTGAGATGCTTTTCTAAGATATCTCTATTAGGGGCGGCGATTAAAACATCATCAAAATATGGCACGACCCCTTTTATGCCTTGTAAGAGTCTCTCCATTAAACTTTGAAAAATTCCCGGAGCTACGCTCACTCCGAATTGGAGTCTATTGCACTTAAAAGCGCCTCTATGCGTAACGATAGTTTGTGCTTCTGCAGTTTCCGCGTCTACGGGCAACTGTTGGTACGCTTGTGCTAAATCCAATTTAGCGAATATCTTCCCACCACCCAGGGAGTGGAGAAGGTGTTGAACCACCGGCATTGGGTAAGCACTTTGCTGAAGTGCGTGGATCAAAGTGGCCCGATAATCCCCACAAATTCTTAACGATCCATCTGTTTTAATGGGTGTTACAATTGGGGTTTCCCAACGGGCGTGGTCGGTTGGTTCTAAAACGCCCTGAGCTATTAATTTATCGAGTTGCTCGTTGATCTTTGGTTTTAGTGCAAAAGGCACCCGACGAGGCTTAAGGCGGATGGGAGCTACTTCAGGATTGAGGTTAAACGATATTGGGGTCCCCTTGTACTTGCCTAGTCCGTCTGAAAAAACGTCCTGGAATTCTTGGACGAGAGACTCCTCCCAGTCGTTGCTCTCAGCTCGGTGGACGCCGGCTACCTCGATCCCGAGCGGGGCGAACCATTGTAGGCCTAATAAGCTAGGCCAGTCACGGTCGACGACGGTCAGCGGTAGTGATGTGATACGATTCTTGAAGGAGACTTGGACTTGGCTGGAACCAACGACCAGGATTCTGTTGCCCTGGTAATCCTTGAGTATGATCCTTTGGGGGCTGAGGTCCTGACGACGGATGGCTGGGATTAGTTGTTTGAAGGTCTTCCAGGAAACCATCGAGAGAGACGACCCCGAGTCGACTTCCATCACGCATGGTTGGTTCTCGATGGTGACCTTCACTCAGATCTTTCTTGCATCTAACGATGTAGCGTGGCCGATGGTAATGGTTTGGTGTGCCTCTTCTCGTCTCGTTGAAGTGGCAGGTGTTTTATTTCTGTAGGAGTGGTTGTTCCATTGGTGGTTCTGGTGGTTTCGATTCGCGGACGCGAATCCCGAAGACTGGCTGCAGTTATTCTCCCTGCACTTTGGACTGGACCCTCGCTTGCTTCTGCAGACCTTTGCAATGTGGCCTCTTTTTCCACAGGAACGGCAGAGTGCGTCAAGGAATTTGCAATCGGATCGTGGGTGGTTTGCCCCACAACCCGCGCATTGTCGCGGGAATCGTTGGTTTTGTTGGTCTCGTTTGGACTGGAGTTGGTTGACCTCTTCCTCATCACTTTCTTATGGGGATTCCAGGTCTTCATGGTGCGCCGTTGTTGAGTGCCTCTCGGGGCGAGGCGAGGTGTCATTCGCAAGTTGACGGAGTGGTGCGTTGGTGCGGTGCATTCGAGCGGCCGACTTCCTGGTTGCTTCTGCTGCGGTAGCGTCTGCGATGGCATCGGCAAGATCGATGTCCCCTTTGGCCATGATCTTGCTCTACACCGTCTGGTCATCTAATCCCAGAACTATGCGGTCTCGCAAAGCTTCTTCGAGGTTGGAAAACCCACAGAGGCCTCCCAAGTTCCGGAGGTCAGCGATGAAGTCTGCAAGACTTTCGCTTTTCCATTGGTCCCTCTGGTAAAATTCATGCCTTCGGACAAGTGTTGGCACTGCGGGTGCATAGTGGGCCCTTAGGAGGGGCGCGAGGGTGTCCCAATCCATCGATTTCACCTCAGCCGGTTTTGCAAGTGATTTCGCCATCTTAAATACGGCCGGCCCGCAATGGGTCAGGAATATTGCTCGTTTCTTGCCGGTTGTAGCGTCCTTTAAGTTATTGGTCTCCAGAAACATCTGGAACCGATCCATATACGAGTCCCAGTCTTCGTTTGCCGGGTCAAATGGAGCGGGTGGTATAGCACCGCTGGCCATGTTGCCATCGTTGGTGCGCGTTCAGCCACGTGCTCTGTTTGGCGCTCTTTAGTGTTCAGTCAGCTCTATCGTCTCCGCATCCCACCTTCGTCGCCAGTGTTATATTCTGAGCATGGTTGCAAGGAACGGAGACGAGTCAGAGACTAGTGAACTTCAACTCTTTATTAAGGATCAGGAACAGAGCGTGAAAAACCCTGGGCAGCAACAGCTCTTTTATAGGGCTGGCTGCTGACCCATTAACCAATGAATTGTGTCCAAATGCTTAACTTTTGCCCAATGAGAGATGTTCAACTAATAGCCAATCAGGCTGCTCCGTAAGGACCAATCCCTGTTCACTATCCATGGGCCAATCAAAGGTGCAGGATTACAAGCCTGCTTATCATGAGGTTGACAAGTTTTATTAAATAGTTTTTATTAATTCATAACACCTTTATTTTCACATCTTTCTTTTTAAAAACTGTAACAAAATGGCTCGGGTCAGATATCTCTGATTTGTGGGAAAAACACCCACATAGAATAAAATAGTCAATTATTTCTTGCACTTAAAACGGGCACACTGCTAACCGAAATAAATGCGATGCAAATTAATTCAAAAATCAGTGGATCCGTTTTAAATGGGATTGCGAAGAAATGCTGGTCCATCATTGTCAACATAGTTAGCCGCAGAGCGACAGGGTTTTCACAAAAGTTTTTCTTAAACCTTTTGGAAAATACCGAAGATTACATCTGAAATAGCTCACATTTGCTCTACTTCTGAGCTGGGTTCCTGCATATCTTGTTGTTCCTTCTTGATTCTTGTGCAGAAATGCAGTTACAGCAGCTGACCAGAATGAGATCATAAAGACCCAGAATTTCTAACCCAGATATTGCTGAACTACTGCTCTTGGCCATGATAGCTGGAGCTACTGTGGATACTAATTTAGCAACATGTGAAGGTTGTCCATTGCTCATTGGACTTCCCCAGCTCTACCTGGAGATTTGGAATCTTGGATGAAAAAGCAATCCATAAGTAATGGATTCCTTTGTCTCCCCAAATCATTTCAGAAAACTGAATAAATTTCAGTTGCTGCTTTAGGAGACAGAAAATATTGAGAAGAAGGAAGGGAGGGAGGGAGGGAGAGAGGGAGGGAGTAAGAAAGGGAGGAAGGGAGGGAGGGAGGGAGGAAGAGAGGGAGGAAATAAATTATACTGTAATGTGATCCATATCTTAAGCTCGGCATTATAAACTATAGGGGAAGAGTAGTATTTTCTTCAGAAGATATCATTGGGCTAGGTTTGGGTCCTTGGCATCATTGAAAAATGGCAAGGGGAGGTAATAGCTCCCTTCCTTGTCAAAAGACAATTAAAAACACTTAAATAGTGCGTAGTCTGCTCAGAGAGGTGTGACGGGAATAAAATAGTCCAGAGATTGAGAAATCTCAAACAACCTCTTATATTCCTTTAATTTGTTTCAGCAATTTTAATTTGGTTCCTAACTTGAGGCAACCAACAATAAATAGAATTGCTGATGAGCCATATTATATTTTCACAGAATGGGCTGAAGCAAAGAGCAAGACGTGTAATTAATGTGAGGCTGCAGCAGGACAGTTTAGAAAGCTTAAATGAATAGGCATGTTTAAATATGCCTGTGTGAACTCTTGCACTCCAATTTTAACAGGGTAAAATTCCATTAACTCCTTTCAATATTACACTAAGTCAAAAAGATTACAGCGCAGGCGTTTCTCACGATCATTAAGAACTGTTTTCACCAACCAGAAATGGTGAAGCACATCTACCTCTGTGGGAGCAACTGACTGAGAATCGGTCCAAGTCATGAATATAAGATGTCTGTGCCTGTATCTGACCCAGAACATACCTCTTGTTTACTACTTTAATGTTGCTACATTTGTTAAAAAAGAAAAGAAAATGTTCCAATATATTTCAAAGCACAGTATAAAAACAGGAAAGTAACATTTTGGGGGCAGAAGCTACATTTGTTGAGAATTAGTTGTGGGTACAAAATCTATCCACAGCTGGTTCTTTCCTGTGTCTTTCCTTTTTGGTGTCAAAAATTGCTCAATAATATTAAAAAATACAGTTGTACAGAATGGACGGATCAGGGATTCTTGTTTGAGCCCCCAGAAGTCTGTTTTTATTTTCTAAGAAAGTCTACGGGACCTGCTACTTATTCACATAAATAAACATAAAGGTGGAGACCAACCACAGGTATCTGCAGGTTAGGGTAAAAAAAAAATCAAGATGGATGCCACAATGGTGCAACCAGAACTCCACTCATTTGTATGTGCAACAAAAACCAGGGCTTGACATTTGTGGCCAAATCCTGTGGAGACCCCAGAGACCAGATCTATGTTTGGTCTTATGGAAGTTTTACATATAATTCTCTTTAATGAAAAGAATGTTTTAATTTGACTGTGTTGGGCTGCCATCATTCTTGCACTTTAATGAAGTCCTGAAACAGCTCTGAACATCCATTTGCATCTGTGATGCTAAAGAGATAGAGATTTATTGATACCATTAGCCACATAGCACATCACACCTTTTTTCTAAAGCCTTCCAAACAAAATGCAGTATTTTAAAGACCTGCTAGTCTGGTTAGGTATCAACAGTCATTTCTTGTTAATCACCCTCTTGACCTTCTACCCTATGTCTGAGCTGGCTTTCACCTTTTTCTTTCATTCACATGTTTATTTTCTCCCACAGCTGTGCTTGTCCTACTGTCAGGATTTGCTGTTATTCTGCGGATTTTCCCTTCAAAGGTCTTTTCTCTGTGACCTTCATAAATGGCCTGTGCAGAGCAGAAAGGATACTGATGTTGCTGTTATCTTGCCCAGTAAGAAATGGCTTCGCAATTTTATCTGTACCTGCATTACAATTAACTTTTACAAATCCCCAAATTCTAAGTGACATGAAGGTTCACGGACTAGACTTGAGGTCAGCTTCCTTGGTACTTTTTTCCTTCTTTAAAAAAGGCTCTTGGGAAGGCTTACAATGGTGTAATGGCTTCCATATTTCCCTCTTCTTTCTTTGTATCCCACACTGATTTGCCCATGTAGAGTTTTAAAGGAAGAAGATAGAGCAGAATATAGGGATATTTTCAGCTCCAACTGGGTGCTGGAGTATCTCGCTAATAAATCACTCTACTCACAATTGGTACGGTGAAGTTTACTATAGCAGTTCCAGTCCTGATAAGCAAAAATGGTATTTCTCAGTTAAAGCCAGCGCTGAGAGCGTCTGCCTCTCAGTGCCTTTTATGCTGTGCTCTAGTCCCTCCCAGCTAACAACCTGACACCCGCTGCTGCGTTATCTACTCCTGCGCCTCCTCCCCATGCCTATTTGTCGCCACCTAATCTTTATTTACATTCCTTTCTCTCCCTGTGCTATCTATCTCTTCTGTATCCTTACCTACCTCCCATTCCCCACTCACAATCTATCTGAATCAGGATCATAACTCCCCACTAACTGCTATCCCCAAATACCCACATCGTGGTTTACATCAACGCGCGATCTGGAAATAAGCCTGATGACTGATTTGTGTCTATGTGCCTCTCAGCTGTCCAGCGAGGGTAGCGTCCATGGCATTACAATGAACACAGTTCCGGGAGGCTCCCATGCCTCTTGTCTCCCGTCTCAACAATTCGGCATAAACGACAGTCGCCCACATGTCCATCAGTCCCGTGGCCCCAGCGATGTGCCGGGCTCCGAGCGGCTGCCAGGCGTGAGTAAATTCCCTCAGCCCGACAGATATTTTTGGCACTCTTGCATGTGAGCTCTTCACGGGTGCCCACAGAGGTATCACAAAAGTCAAGATGGCAGCCACAACATGTTGTCAATACTCTGGCCCTTTTTCTAACCATGACTGTGGACTACCATCTTGACTTTTTTTTTAACCCATTCCTGTTGACATCCTTGAAGTTCTTTTTTTCAAGTAAGAAAAAAAAAGGGAAAAGAGGACAAAGATACATTTTCTTTCCCCAAATTCCAACTGAGATTTATTTACTATCCACATAAGAAACTGGGGTAGTAATGACTTACATAGACATCAGGGCCCTGATTTAGCTCGGCATTAGGATAAATCACTACATAAGCAACAAAAAAAAAGTTACATGCAAACACTGCTAAATAAACAAGCCCCCAAAGCAGATAAATAGCAAATACCTGACATAGTCTTAAATCTGGTAAAAAAAATATCCAGCCCTTTGAGTTCATTAGGAGTCAATTAGAATTTATACAGCTAATCAACAGACCAGAAAGAAAACATTAAAGCAAGAAAACATTAATGACTGGCAAGTCTGAAGACCCAAGGTAGTCTAGGATCAATATCTGTAAAGAATCTACACTTAATACATATTGCTTACAGACAATGGGGAAAAAAACATGGTATAAAACATGGAGAAGAATTAAGAAAATGTTAGATAAGTAATGTTCCTTCAACTCCTTCATTATTGCCCTGAGACATAATTATCTTGCATGTTAAAATCCAGAAGAGTTCTTGCTCCTTTTGCTTATTAAATAAATCTTTTCCAGACCTATGGTCTTCATTCAAGGCACCTAAATTGCAGGCTTGTTCCAAACAGGACTGAACTAAAGCAGCTAAGTGTTTGCCAGTGTGAACATATCATACAGAAATTGTAATTATTTCTGTACTTTTTTTTTTTTTACTCCACTAGTCATTGCCAACTATAGGGGGCAATCCTCACCTCCATTTCAAGGCACTGTCCAAAGACAAATCAACAGTCATGTGGCTAGCATGACACGTGGAGTGTTGTTTTCCTCCCTACCAAAATGGTACCTATTTATCTATTCACATTTGCATGCTTTCAGACTGGTAGGTGGGCAGGAGCTAGGTGAAGATGGGAGCTCACTCTGTTTGCACAATATAGGTCTCAAATCCAGGCTGTCAGCTTTCCAGCTGACAATCCCAGTGTTTTAACCACTGAGTCATTGCATCACCCTCTATTTCTGTACTTAGGCCTACAATAATTGTCTGTCTGTCTATTAGGAACTGTGGTGGTGCAGTAGTTAGAATGCAGTATTGCAGGCTGACTCTGCCCACAGCCTGGAATTTAATCCTGACTGGTTCACCAGTCAGGATTTTTCAAGGCTGATAAAATGAGGACCCATATGCCGACTCTGTAAACTGTTTAGAGAATATTGTAAAGCACTATGAAGTGGTACACAAGTCTACATGCTATTGCTATCTATTTTCAGGTTGCTGTCAGGTGGCAAAAACTTCCAGAGGTCAGCAACAGCAGCGACCTGTTTTTATACACAGGTTGCATGTGTGATGCATGTAAAAAACAGGCTGATCACACCATAATGGATGCCATCATGATACTTTTGACCATAGTCTTTCTATTTTGATTTGTTTGATAGAAAGGAAATCACGGATATCCAGGATCTTGAATCAGAAAGGAAATAGGGGCTTTGGAGCAGGCAGGGCCATGCAACTTTTCTCTGGAATCAACCTAAGTATGCTGGGAAAAGAGGGAGGTGCTTTAAATAGCCGCTGACCAGTAACACACGAGTTCCTCCTACACTCTTCAAAGCATCCTTTCCCCTTGGAATGCAAAGGGGTCCACAGCCCTAAAAGAAATCTTTGATTTTATATTGCTTTATATTGCCTCAAGAATGAGTTATTTACCACAGTTAGAACAAAGACTGCAACAATCTTAATTATACTGGATGATGATAAAGCATTTAAAGGTAAAGGTTCCCCTCGCACATACGTGCTAGTCATTTCCGGCTCTAGGGGGTAGCGCTCATCTCTGTTACAAAGCCGAAGAGCCAGTGCTGTCCGAAGACGTCTCCATGGTCATGTGGCCGACATGACTAAATGCCGAAGGCGCACGGGACGTTGTTACCTTCCCATCAAAGTGGTCCCTATTTTTCTACTTGCATTTTTACATGCTTCCGAACTGCTAGGTTGGCAGAAGCTGGGACAAGTAACGAGAGCTCACTCTGTTATGCGGTGCTAGGAATTCAAACCAACAAACTGTAGACCTTTCTGATCAACAAGCTCAGCGTCTTAGCCACTGAGCCACCACATCCCCTGATAAAGCATTTACACCAAGCATATTTTTTTTCTAATTTTTTTAGTATTGAGGTACGATTTAAAAAAAAATGGTTATATCTTTCTAAGTTACTTTTGACACATTTGATTGTTCGGTTCATGTTGCAGAACCAGGCTATTCAAGAAACCCATAAATCCAAACCTAAGATTATGCAGAGGTTCTGGTCTACCATCTAACTTAATGAAAGAACCAGCCCAGAGTCTTATTTGTATACCTCTGTAATCTTTAAATTTCAGGTACTTCACCTGCAGCCAACATGAGAAAGAGATAAGAATTAAAGAAAGGCTCTCTTGGGCTTGCTAACTTCTCATATTCATTTAACCCAAAGACTCAACCAATTACCTTCAACAGATCGCATTAATCCCCATAGGAATAATATATTTAGCCCAATAAATCCACTTTGTTATAAATATTATTATTATTATTTTGCAGGAGGAAAATACAACCAGATTTATGCACTATTTCTGAACTTTCAAAATGCCAATTAAAGCCAAAAGGTTAGGGAAAGGAAAAGGCAGCAGAGCACAACAAGGAAGTAGCAAACCCCACATGTTTATAAATCCCCATAGTCCACACCAGCTGCAGCCCTATTAAATTCAATAATAGCACATTCACAGGAGAATTCTTACAATTTACCCACAAAAATCCAATTTCCTGAAAACTGTCAGGAGTTTAACTCTAAAGCCCAGCTCCTAAACTTCTAAAACACAAAATAATTGTTGAGAAAGTACTGTGTCAAGATTTATGATCTCCCCTGTAAATGTCTTGGGAGGGATCCAGCTCAACTGAATAGCATTAAATCATTAATGGTGCACTTCACCAAAGCAAGGAGATTCGAGGTGCGCATCAGCAAGGAGAGCTTTAAAGGGTTTCCCACACATTCTAGTGTCAATGTCATTCAGCGGGTGGGTTCGGAGACTAGCATTTGGCATCAACCACAGGAGGCCTTAGTGTACTGGAGGGATCTCTAGCTACAGAACAGATTGCTATACAAATGTGGCAAGTAGATGTCTGTTTTTCACTGGCATGTGAAATATCACATGGCTTGCTTCAGATTACCTCAGGGAGCTAACAAATCTTTTCATCCATCCACCTCTATAATAAGCAACAAGTACTGCACAGAGAACCCAGACACGGAAAGTTGAGATTGGAGCAAATGGAAAATCAATCTGGGAAGGCAACAGAATTCTCCTCATAAAATCCTCCCAACTAATCCTTCTCTCAGGGGATTTTGGACATGACCTTCTTTTAGTACACAGCTCAATAACTTTATTTGCCTGGGGAGGGGGGGCATCTCCTTTGATGCACTTCTGGTAGAAAGAGTTTACATTGTGCACACGTTCACCCGCTACTCACACAAGTGAGGATATGTGTGCATACACAGGTGCTCGCCGGCCATTTCCATGGCCCAATTGCAAATCCCTCACGGCCCACTAGTGGCCCACAGGTTGGGGAGCCCAGAGTTAGAGAACTGAGGAGATATTTTCTTGACAGTGAGAACAATTAACCAATGGGAACACTTGCCTCCAGGAGTTGTGGGTGCTCCATCTGTGGAGGCTTTTAAGAAGAGTCTGGGCAGCCAATTGTCTAAAATGGTACAGGCGGGGTGGGTTTCTAATGGTTCGGTCCACCTCTGTAGAACTGGTAGCTCTGAAGAGCAGCAGACATAGAACTGGTTCTATGTCTGCTGATGTTTTTGTCCACCCACCCACCCGGGCTGTTACCTGATCTTTATTTCCTGATTTTTCAACTTTAGCTGTCGAACGAGCCACAGCTGCAGCTAAAAAAACAAGAAAGGAGGGCTGTTTCAAAGGCTGCTTCTCAGCAGCAGCGGTGGCAGCAGCGTGCTAATGACATGCTAATGACGATTGACAGGCACGCGGCTCACAGCCTGCAGGGAAGCTCGTAAATCCCAAACCAGTTGTTAACCCTGACGTATCCCACTGCTGGGTATGGGGGTATCCTGCTTGAGCAGGGGGGTGGACATCCAAAGTCCCTTCCAATTCTATTTTGTTCCTTTAAATAATAATACACAACCATGCCCTGTTGGGTCATTGTTTCAGACATTTCCTTACTTAAACAGAGAAATAGAATGGCCAAGAACAGAAGAAGCTTCTTGGGTTAAAAGTGAAACGTTTTCAAGTAAAAAAACAAGCAAAGCATCTTTGGGACATCTTTGGGACAGAATGACCAAAGGCAGGCAAAAAGCAGTGGGAGCAAGAGTGACTTACACTTTCCTGCTGGCTTCCTGATTGAGTTTCTTTGTGGGAATCTGGCAGGGAGCATATGAATTGTTCCTTCCTTCCTTCCTTCCTTCCTCCCTCCCTCCCTCCCTCCCCCTTCCCTTCTTCTGGTATGGTTATTAGAAGGAGGCCAATACAGAGTCCTCTCCCTCACAAGGTCTTCTTCATAATAATTGACCAGTTTTCCCCATAACAGCCCCCACATTTCATAGAATAACACAATAACAGAGTTGGAAGGGACCTTGGAGGTCATCTAGTCCAACCTCCTGCTCGAGCAGGACAGTCTATTCCAAATATTAGCCTCTGCTGAGGATCGAACTCACAGCCTCCCCATTGTGAGGCATGATCAAATTCTGTTCCCCTGCACTTGTGGACAGACCCCAGACTTCTTTGCTTTGGGGAAGATGAGAAGACAGTGTTACTTGATCCTGCCTTTTGCTTGAGGTGATTGATAAGAATGCGTTGATATCAATTTTATTTCTTTGGTTATCTCATTTATTGTATTGTACCCGGAACTCATTAAGATTAAGGCAGGTTAGAAATATTGCTAAATAAACAAACAAACTTTTTTTGCCTGCCTCACTCTTCATTCAGCTCCTTGTCCAATAAAATCTTGAACATGAAGCAAAACATTCCAGCAAGATTTTTTCAGTGATTTATAAAACTAATAGTACTCCACTAACATAAATGTCTACCCAAATTAAAACAAACAAACAAACACAGGATGGTACAACTTCTTTTTCTAAATTTTCTTTTGTGGATGTGTTTGACTAGCTCAGAGATTCCTGGGATGCTTAGCAAGATGGCTTTAATGAGGAATACAGTATAAAGAAATGCATTTCCTTCTCTTTCCCCATCCTTTTCCCATTTATGTATTTTCAATTGTAAATAAGCGATTCTTTTTACTGGTTAGCAGACTAACGAAAGTCACTGTGATGAGATATATTTCTATTTAAATTATACTAATTATGTATGCATTTGCATCTATAAATTTAAATGAGCATATGTGATTTTTATTCAGTTCAAGACTATTTTCTCTCTCTCTTTCTCTTTCTCTCTTTCTCTTGTCTCAATAGCCATTCTATGCAGGGTTGTGCTTAGGTTAATTACAGCTGCAGAATATGCTTACAAATGTATTTATTTTTTTTTGAAAATGTTATTTGGGTTTTCACAAAAAAACCCATAATACAAATAAAACATTTTTTTTAAAAAAAACAGCATGGTCCCGGGTTACACTTCTTCATACAGACACACACTCAATTTCATGCTCACTTTTATGTTCTATTCCATATCTTATTACTGTTTTACATTTTCTACATAGTTTTTCTCCTCTCTTGATTTTCTCAATTTTATTTTAATTATGTCATCTCAATTCAAATCATTATATTTATACTTTTGTCTGTCCTGTTTCAATTTCATATTTTCTTTTCTCATTAAACAAATTTTCTCCTGTAGTTACTAATTGCTGTATGACACCTTTATATCTTTTAATTTTTTATCCATGTATTTTTAAAACAACTCAAATATATATCCCCAAAAATAGAAGTTTGACTTGTCTTTCATACTATTGTTATTTTCCTGGGATGCTGTCACCATATTATTACCAGTGGTACTAGAGCATTAACCTGCATATTGATGGCTAATTGTATGGTTCATACATGCATGTTGTGGTGTATAGTATCATGCATTTGTGTGACTATATAAATATGAATACAGACAGAGGAAAGATGCAACTTCTGAGCATTTACAAAGCACATTCAAGAGGATTCTTTCAGTTTCTCCAGCAGACGAGAATGAGGACTTGTAAAAAAACGCCAACGAAGATGGTTCTCCCAAGGAATGCTTCCCATGGGATTGTGTAGTGCTGTGTTTACTAATATTTTATGCACCTGTTGGGAGTGAATGTTTACTTCAGAAAATAAACAATCAACTTGAAAACCTGTCATTTGTTTATGCATATCATTAGACTTTGAATGATGAACGAATAACATTGCCATATGAATATTAGGGAAAATGGCAAGATACATCATTGTAAATAATATATAGTCTTAGGCAGTATGGTGGGATTTGCCTCCTACTATACAGATACAAATAATATGTGGTAAAAAGTTGACGGGACCCAATATTTTAAAGGCTGTTATTAATCTTTTTCTGTTGCATCTCAAGACTATTTAAATGGTGTTATCCAAATCTCTGTCTATTGACCTAACTTTAGGAACAAAGAATTTTAGGGTAATCCATCTATATTACCTGGTATAAAATCATAAAAGAATCGTGTGGAAAAGTATGTAATGCTCTGCCATTCCATTAATCAGAGCCACAATTTACAGAGAAACCAAAAGCAGCAGACAATCTTTACACTCGCATCCCTGCCATCTCTCTGTTCCAAGTTCCTGAGAGCCAATCAGCAAATAAAATCCATCCTCTGCTTGCTTTGGGACCCACAACTCAGGGGGTAATTGATGACATATATATTTGTGTAATCACCCGGGGTGAGTTCTGATTATTCCATATATTATATTGCTGGAGGGTAATTGTGTGAATAAATTGAAGCCCAAATCAACCAGAGATATTCTCATTAGTTTCTTTCATAAGAGTTTCAATTCTTATCCATATTTTAGCCCAAACAGCTTGGCCAAAAATGATTGTGCCAGTAATGCAATGCTTTTTTTTAAAAAACAAAAATTTAGAACACAGGTGTCTTGTGGCCCATGGGCTGGATGTGTCATGCACTGGCCACGCTCACCTCGGTTTAGTGAAGGGGAAAAAGGTAGTGATACGTCATGTGACTACAACGTGATGCTGCAAATTTGACACTCCTGCTTATCTCACTTCCTAGGCCAGTGTTGGCAAATCTTTTCGGCACCAAGTTCTGAAATGGGAGTGCGTGCATGTGCATGGAGGAGCGTCAGAAACTGAAAGAGCAGCTCCCTGGCATGCATGTGCGTGCCGGGAAGCTGTTTCTGGTGCACGCATGTATGCTGGCCTCCTGGTCTTCTGGTTTCTAGTATGCATGTGTGCGTGAAGACCAGCCGGCTGGCGTGCATGCATGCATCGGAAACCGGAAGCTCAGCTTCCCAGCATGCGCATGCATGCTCGGGAGCTGCTCTTCCAGTTTTCGGCATTCCCACGTGCGTGAAGACCAGCTGGTTGGCACGCATGTGCATGCCAGAACCCAGAAGAACAACAGGTGATGGCTGGCATGCCCGGAGAGATGGCTTTGCATGCCACATCTGGCACGCATGCCACTGGTTCTCCATCACGGTCCTAGGCGAAGTGTAACACAGAGTTTTGTGGGAGGATGGTCAAAAATGAGCAGCTGTGTTATTATTCTAAGTATTGTAATATAACCTTCTGCAAATATTTTCTTAACTTTGTAATAGCCTAAGGAGGTTGCTGCTGCAGGGGAAGTTTTTAGGAAGTTTTAGAAAAGATGGCTGTCATGATGGTGCAATTGAATTTGTACTTGTTTTTTTTTATGTGCAATATCACACTCATTTGAACTGTTCTATACTGGGCAAAGCTGAAGTAGCTATTCTCAGGTTCTGGATGACCATTCAGAATGGCTGTGGCCAAAATCCCTTTTTTTGAACAAAGCTGAACAAAGGAATTGTATCTGAACACAGCGACAGAAGTACATGCTCACTTGAAGTGCAGCAAAGAACATTTCTTTCATCAGGCAGAATGAGGGAAGGTGACCCTTGAGTATCCTAGAAGCTCTGGAGTGTTATACTGTCTCTACATTGTACACACCAGTTTGCACAGGTCTACTCCATGTGAGTCTGGGCAATCCCAGCATTCTCCGCTCCTCTCGCTGTGCAAGCTCTCCTGGAGAACAGAGAAAGGATCACACCCAGCTCTCTCAATAGCTTCTTTAGCACAGAATGAAAGAATAACAGAATTGGAAGGGGGCCTAGAGGTTTTCTAGTCCAACCCCCCGCTTATGCAGGAGATCCTAAACCATTCTGGTCAAATGGCTCTCTAATTTCTTCTTAAAAGCCTCCAGTGATGGAGCACCCACAACTTCTGAAGGCAAGTCGTTCCACTGGTTAATTGTTCTCACTGTCAAGAAATTTCTCTTTAATTCTAGGTTGCTTTTCTCCTTGATTAGTTTCCATCCATTGCTTCTTGTCCTGCCTTCTGCTGCTTGGGATAATAGGTTGAACCCCCTCTTCTTTGTGGCAGCCCTTCAATTATTGGAACACTGCTATCATGTCATCCCTTTTTACTAGATTAGACATTTCTATTGGCATCTACAATGCTTTTGTGACCATGAGGAAAGCAGGAGGGGCTGCCTCCATAAGCTAAATCCCACCCATTTTGTGCATGCATGCATGCAATGTCCCAATGCCCATTGAAAAGAGGTGGAGCTCATTTGTGATGCTGCTTTTGTTGCTTCAGTGAAAGCACCAGATTCTGCAGAGGCCTTGGCATATTTCCTAAGGTTAAGTTGTTTGACCACGCTCTGCAGCTGCATGTGTACAGGCAGGAAAATGGCAGGGATATCCATTCTTTGGGAGGAAATGTAAACATATGTCATGCCTTCTAGGTTAAATCGTTGGAGAGGTTTGTGCTGTCTAAAGAGCCAAAACTGCTAAGTGAGAATGAAAAGTGCTCACCTACAGTTAAAAAGAAAACAGGATTTGGCCCAGGTGTGCTGTATCATTGCCCTTTCCCTCCCATCTCCTAGCTGCCCTAAATATCTGCCACGCAAATACAAAAGGTGAATTTAGATGAGGGGCCTTATGCTTGCTACGTAATGTGCATGGTTCCAGGTCTTCACATCCTTTTTCATGTTGGGGAGCAAATCCATTTTATGACTTCTCACATGTTAGAACCCTAATTTGAATGGTCTCTATGCTTCTCTGGGATCAGATGAGGACAACTGGAAATCTTGAAAGAGCATCTGAATGACTTCACGTTGAGTCTTTCTCTCTTGTGCAACCTGGTTAGTCCTTGAAGAGCCACAACTAGCCCTTGGGGGGCAAATATATCTTTTCTCCTGTTCTTTCATTGTAAAGGTAAAGGTTTCCCCCACACATAACTGCTAGTTGTGTCCAGCTCTAGGGAGTGGTGCTCAGCTCCATTGTAAAGCCAAAGAGCCAGTGCTGTCCGAAGATGTCTCCGTGGTCATGTGGCCGGCATGACTAAACACCAAAGGCACATGGAACACTGTTACTTTCCCACCAAAGTGGTCCCTATTTTTCTACTTGCATTTTTACATGCTTTCAAACTGCTAGGTTGGCAGAAGCTGGGACAAGTAACAGGAACTCACTCTGTTAAGGGGTGCTAGGGATTCGAACCACTGAACTGCCGACCTTTCTGATCGACAAGCTCAGCGTCTTAGTCACTGAGCCACCGTGTCCCAGTTTCCTTTCATTGTAGGAGGGACTACAATGAAAAGCTCACCCACCATTTATACAGGGTATAAAATGCAGCCAAGGATATACAAGGTATAAAATGCAGCCAAGGAAATAGTATTACTAAGTGGAAAGGAGCTTTTACTGACAACTTTTAAATATATGATATGTTCTCTCAAGTATTGGAAGTACTATTTTCCATATTTTTCATGAAAATTGGATATTACAAAAGAGCTTTTAGCAGGTGGCAATACCTAGTTGACCATAGCTGTTCTCATGGGGTCAGTTCCAATGAGTAATTTGATGAGAGATCAGCAGGAAATTCCAGGATTGTAAGCCAGACAGGAAAGAAAAAAGGAGAGGGAATTAGGAATAAAGAAACAGCAAAGACACAATAGAGAAGGGACTAGGTGCAATGGGGGACAATAACTTAGGGAAGAAAAGAAAAAAAAAGTTTACTCTGGAAGAGACACAATGAAAAAAAACAATGAATGTATAACATGCTAAGGAAGGCTATTAGATGGCACCATATTACTGCCTCTATTAGATGGCAAATCCTGGTATCTCTTCTGCATAATGTAACTGATATATTTTTCTAATTATCTATGGAAGAAAGTGACATTGTTTATACAGTGGGGTGTCTAAATAAAAGAAATTCAGGTCCAGGATGGGGAAATGATACGCTCCTTCTCTTCTCTAGGGCTACCATCTGCAGAAGACTTGTGGGTAGATGTCACTCCAGTGCCATCAAATATGTCCACTGCTAGGAGGTGGTCAAAAAAGGTCAGAATGGAAGTCACGGCAGTGAGATAGAAGCTGTGCCTATTTTTATGTACAAAACCAGGGGGGAGCTTTGATCATCTTCTTGAGGTCACTTTGTGTTGAACATATCCTGTCGATGCCCTTTAAAGAAGACACTTCTGTAGCATCTGCCAGAGACTGCAGTGCAATCCAGGGAGAAGATATGTGTGGCTTAAGAAGTTGCAAAGAAATCATCTGGGCATACTTCCATAGGCTCTGAACAAGTTCTCCCTCCCCCCTTTGAATCCAACCAATTCTGTTCTAGATGAGAGAGATTAAAAGAGAGTGAATGACATGCAGGCAAAAACCAGGTTGTACGCTGCATGGTAATGTGAAGAATGGATAACGAGAGAAGAGGCAGATTGAAGCTGCAGTAGATCAGGGGCCCTTGTTACGGTGACAGAAATCAAATTCAGTAGCTCCTTAGCTGGAGATGAGCTAGTATCCAGAATAAGAAAGGATACACTGAGCAAACTGCATGAAATTATCACACTTATTTCCCTAGCAGTTCAAACTGTGCTCATTAAACAATTTTAAAAATATCTTGGTAATAATTGTTTTATCACTTCATGTTTGAGATTGCCAATTATATGTTGACATATTATAGTTTAATAACATGGATTGTTGACATTGCATCTCTCCTAGTAGTTTTTACTTTGCCCCTTGCTTAAAGTGTTAATGAATCGAACACAGCACAGACAAACAAATATACCATCCACTCCAATTTAGACAACATTTGCTTATGGAAAGGAGACATTCTGACATCGACTCAGTTATCTCTTTTAAACCCGCAATTCTGACCTGAGAATAGGAAGATGCAGATAAACCAGAATGAGAATGAAAAGTATATAATGAGAAGGCTGTATTTAATGAGAGGGAAGAATGAGGTCTTATTTTTCTTTGGTTCTGCTTGATTTCTGCTCATTGTGATTGTGGTACCATCTTCCTGAAATCTCTGGATTTTATCCGGAGGTGCATGTTTTTTCTTCTTACATATGCTACCTGCTTCCCTGCCCCCCCCTTTAAATCGCAATCGAGGGTGTAGTAGAACAGAAGTTAATATTGATACTTAACATGTAATTTCTTGTAAAAGTGGAATCAGGAGTCTACCAGTCAACCACTGTAAGAAATCTATAAAATCTTGAGAAAGGATTGAAGGGATACTACTAGTGACTATGTGCCATTTACTCAGGGTTCTCTGGAATCAAATCACCTTGGTAGTGTATGTGTCAGCTGCCATCTTATGCTTGCTTTGCTTCACTGCTATGTGGTGGCAGACTGCCATGAACTGTGGGGAGGGGGAATGAAGTGGGGAATGCTTGGGAAATGGAAAGGAGAGGCTGTACTTTCTTGAGGTGCTGCCTCAAGGTCACCCAGCTGGTAGGAGGGAGTTGCATACTAAAATTATGAAATTATGAACACATCTTGCATGGACTTGATTGGTTACACAGGGGTGGGCAATGAGACACAGTAAAGTGGGGGGGGGGATTAGAATATAAGGATTTTGAGGTGCAATTCTCAGTTCTGGCTCTGCAATGCTGCAATATATTTGACCTCTAATAAAACTTTCTCAACAAATGGAGCCAAGCATCATTTTTACCTAGAGGTTCAAAATGTGGACATCTGATAATTTGTTCAAAATTTGTATTAAAATGTTTTACCTCATAAGGAATCTGAAATCTGGATTTCATTTAATTCTTCTGCCCCTCCCTTCCTCCTTCCCTCCCTCCCCCTCCCTCTCTCCTTCTCTCCAATTTAGCAGGGAAGCATTTTCTGTGTTTACAGGTGTCTTGCAGTGGAAGGGTAGATATGTTTGAGATTAATTGCCACTTTACCATGAAAACTTTATATAGATTGTTCTCCAGGAATCGCTCTTTCAGTAGATAAAGGAAACTTTGCTACATTTTTTTTTTGCAGAATGTTCTTCCAAATATTCCTCTTTGCTCATGAACAGACGAAATCTTCACCGAAAAATAATGGGGAAATCTCAGTGCAAAAGGTGTCCAATTGCAGGCACAAAGACTGAAAGAAATGTCTTTTTAATCATGTCTGCTATGGAGTTCACTGAAAACTGCTTTAGCAAGGTGTGAAATTTAGAAAGCATTTTAGCACTTGATCTGTAAAGCTTCACACAAGATATGACTTAAGGAAAACACTATTATCTTTTAGTTTTTTTCCCTAGGTCCTTTGCCTTTCAGAAACCAGACCAATTTAATTTAGGTCATTTTTAATTATTGAACTTAACATTTGTAGCCATTAAATAAAAGTTTCAAGTTTTAGGAAATTTCAGAGTTTATTTTTTTATACCGTGATTTTTTTATCTTAACATTTTCTCTTACATTTGCTTCTTATACAGTATACATTTCGAGGTGGTATTCAGCAGGTTCTGACAAGTTCTGGAGAACCGGTAGAGGAAATTTTGAGTATTTCAGAGAATACCACCTCTGACTGGCCCCGCCCACATCTATTCTCTGCCTCCCGAGTCCCAGCTGATCGGCTGGGTCTTCTTTTGTTGCCCTGCACAGGAGAACAGAGCTGGAAAGCAGGTTAGTGGGGTGGGGAGGGAATTTTCCAGTATCCTTCCCCTGGAGTGGGGTGGGAATGGAGATTTTACAGTATCTTTCCCCTGCCACAACCACCAAGGCATACCACACCCATCAAGCCACGCCCATATAACCATTAGTAAAAAAATTGAATCCCACCACTGCATATACTCCACAGGATGGGAAAAGTACTTGCAACGTAGGAATCCCATAGGTTTCAGCACCCAAATGTATTTCTAGGTGCCTCTTTAGTCAAAGGTTGGGTAACATTACAATTCCTATGCAAAGAACAGTACAGACATAGTTTTGAATTGCTCAGCTGAGGTCATGACTTTCAGAAGATTGAAAAATACTATAACAATGGTTTGAAATCATCACTTTTAATCTTATGAACAAATGTTACCTTGAAGTATTGCTATTTATGGTCCTAATTCAGTGTGCAAGTCCAGAGACCTCTCTGACTGGGTGGCTCTCCAAAATTTAGCATGCCTACATCTCTTTTTAGAAGAGAATCCAAAAAGTTGTGCTCATTTCCCCTTTCTCCTCTTTTCCAGCAGTTCTGGCCTCCAGGATCTCTGGAAAAAATGAAGGTGCCAGTTGTAGTTGAAGCTGTCCTCTGGAGTTCACACCAAATCTTTTAACAGATTAAAAGAAAGGAAGGTGTCTATGGAGATTCTCAGTCATCCAGGTCATGGTTGTCCCAAGAGGTGCTTTTTCAAGAGGCAACTGGACTTTTTGGTTTTTCTTTGAAGAGGTTTCACTTCTCATGCAAGAAGCTTTTTCAGCTCTGACTGGGTGGTAGACTTTTAACTGCAGGTGAACTTTTAAATGCAGTCCACCTGCATTTGAAAGACTAAGGCTACTCTTTTGAAGGCAACAAAATCCATATTTTGGATAGAGAGGACCGCTGGTTTGAAAGAGGGGTCAAAGAGGCCATCTATATCAAAATTGAACAGCCCTCTCCCAACAGAGGGGAAGGGATACGGCATCATCTATCCCCAGTCTACAACACAGTCCTTTCAACAGTTCCAAGAAGGCTCCACGTCCCATTTGCACCACTCTGGTGACCCTGATGACACAGATAATCCTCCAAGTGGCCTTAATGACTTGCTAAAAGAATGCAAATGACCAGTTTGTCTGCAAGGAGTATAAATCCTTCCATTCCCCCACCTTCTTCAGTCAGAGCTGAAGAAGCTTCTTTTCTTTCTTTCAAGAAAAACCGTAAAATCCAGTTGCCTCTTGCAAAAAAGCACCTTTTGGGATAAAAGAAGGAAAAGATAAGCTGTTGCTTGGGAGGAGGCATCGAGGAGAAGAAAGCAAGAAAAGACACCAGGTGAACAGAGAGCCCCAGGTTCTAAAACATTCACTGTTTTTCCTTCTTCATACAAACATGGATCAGAGGGTGAAACTGATGGGCCATTTGCTGCAAAAATGCAAGTTTATGGCATGAACTCAGAAGAAAGGGAGGAGATGTGTATGTGCAAAGCCTGCGTAACAAAGATAAAGGAAGAGGGGATGTGAACAGGTGGGGCCCCTTTCAATGTAGGAAACAAGAGTTGACTGTTAGGCATATCATACAAGATATATTGCCAAGATAAAGAATAGGGTTAGGACAGAGCCAATAGAAGACCTTTTTGAATGTCTTCTAGACTAGAGCAGGGGTCTCCTACCTTGGCAACTTTAAGACTTGTGGATTTCAACTCCTAGCGTTCCTCAGCTGGCCGGGGAATGCTAGGAGTTGAAATCCACAAGTCTTAAAGTTGCCAAGGTAGGAGACCCCCTGTTCTAGAGTGTCTATTAAGTTAACTTTTAGGAATAGGGGCTGAAGTAGAGCCAATATTGTTAAATAACTTTTGAAGTGGTTATCAGTGAAGACTTAGAAATAAGAATGGTGTGAAGCCAATATCTAACTTTAGATAACTTTCAAAAAGCCTATTAGACAATATTTCTTTATCACACATTGAAAAGCTGTATAAAAGCTTGTTGAATCCTTTGTTCTGGGTGGTGGCATTTTGCTGGCTGAATTTTCCTTTTGCTGAAGTGCTTCAATAAAAGGAAATAAATCCTGCAGCTTGTGTTTGGTAGTCTTCATCGGCATTGGCACCAGGCTAAGACCCGAATTTGGGGACAACAAAACTTTAAAGAACATGTCCAGCATACAGACTTTTTTTTGTTTAAAACAAGAAAGCCTAGCTATCCAATTTTGTAATCTGTTCCCAATGATGCTGGCCTTGTCTTGTCCCAGGGCTGTGATTTATATATCTCTGGCCTGCTATTTTCTGTACTCCAAAACACACACGGGGAGGGGGGGAAGTGTCAGGAAAGAAAATCAATTCATCCTTCTGCTGGCAGATCTTTCAATCACCACAGTAACGGTTGAATTCTGCTGCTAAAAGGGTAAAAGGGGCATATCTACAAGGTAAGATATGCACAGAAAGAGACTACAGTTAATCTAGGGGTGGGCTGCCTGGGGTTCATAGGGTTTCAGGAGAGCCCCTAGTTAACATTCTGTGCAGTTAGAGAATCCCCAAATCCCACCCCTGGCTGCCCCTGCCCACTCTACTCCTCCCAACGTGGCCTGTTTTGGATGTAGGTAAGTGCAGGGTGTTCATGGAGGCTCAGGGAGGGTGAAAAACGGGCTTCCTGGAAGTTCGGGAAGACTGGAAATGGGCCCATTTCTGGCTTCCCGAGAGCCTCCAGAGCCCAGGGAGAGCAAAAACACCCCTCCCCCTTCCATGGTGCAGGAGGCTGACTAGGCCACGCCCACCATGGCCACACCCACCCAGCAAATGGGCAGAGAACGCTTTGCTAAAAATTTTTGAAGCCCACCCCTGAGTTAATCCTCCTTTAGCGATCACAATCAGAACAGGCAACTAGATCATTAAATCAAGTGATCGCTAAGCGACACTGTGAGTGTCTTTAAGATCTTACTTCAGCTTTCCTTTGTTTTAAGGACCTGCAAAGGTTATCGATGGGTTGACTGCTCGCAAAGTTATCTTATCATCACTGTCGTTAACAGCAAATGTTTGCTAAACAAGGCTCAAGGAGAACTACCAGATACACGTGTTGTCGTGCAAACTTTGTGCATAAACATTCTGTGCTTACAATCCTAGAAATACAATATGCATGGCCTACAAATGTTAAGTATTTGTACTTTATATAGTAGAAATATCAAGAAAGCATGGTTAAAAAGAGAATCAAGATGGCGGCCCTCAGTGGTGCAACCAAAGTTCCACTGTTTTTTATGTTTTATGAGCATGGCATGGCATCACTGTGGCTACCATCTTTTTACCACATCATGTGGAAATCCCTGGGGTGGGGAAACGGCACAGCTAAGCATGGCAATTCTTCCTCTTGCATGCAGGTTAACATCTTACTCGTACCAAATATTAACATACATGTCTCATTTTGTGACATTTAGTGATGAGGAAGGCAGAAAAGATTATTGGTATATTTCACTTTCTTCTATCTAGGACATAGCACTTAAGCGATACTTATCTGCAGTATTGTCTGGGACCCTAGACATCCTCGTCTTCATGACCTATTTTCCTTGTTACCTTCTGGGAGGAGGCTTCGTGATATCCAAAGCAGAACATCTAGATTCAGTCACAATTTTGTTCCATATAGTATTGACCTTGTGAACTTTTAAGTTTCCTCTTTCTGCTATGGTACGCAAAATGGACAGTAACTAGTGTGTGTGTGTGTGTGTGTGTGTGTGTGTGTGTGTGTGTGTGTGTCTTGTATAAAGTTCATGTACAGTCTTGTTTTAAAGTGGCATATAAATTCATGTAGCTCAATCTACTGATCTCTATGGAATCAGCACGCTTGGGAGGCAGGAAGAGTGTGATCATACACATGAAAAACTGAGTAAGTGTAAGATCATCTGAACTTTACTTCTGCATATTATGGATGGGTAAAAAATTTCTCTGGTCCCACGTGCGTTGATACCATAGAGATCCTGCTCCTTTTCCATATATAAGCCTTCTTTATGAAAAAAAAAAAGGTATACTTTTCTATTCCCAGTGAAAATAATTTAATATACAAAGAATCCCAATTCAAGATAATATATGATGATAGCCTGATAGCCACATGTGAATTAGAGACCTCACATTGCCAAAATGGAGCCGGCTTTCTTATCAGGTCAATAAACAGCAGCACCTTGGGAAGATCTAATATCCCCATGCATATGTAATTTAAGAAACAGAGCAATAAATTTTAGTCAGCAGTTCTTAAATTGGGCTGGATACCAGTCTAGCTCATGCTTCTGTGCATAAATTACATCCATTGCCACAGCTGCAGAACAACATAGAGTTGTACAGAGGCTATGAAGGCCTTTAAATGAAAACCAGAGATGGCGACCCCCTTCTTACATAGGGTTTCAAACCTGGATACTTATACCAAAGTTTTGTAAATGACATTCATGAAATGATGTTGCTTTTCTTATAAGAATTATACCAAGGGTCTTCAAACTTGGCAAGTTTAAGACTTGTGGACTTCAACTTCCAGAATTCCTGAACTAACATGACTGGAGGAGGAATTCTGGGAGTTGAAGTCCACAAGTCTTAAAGCTGTCAAGTTTGAAGACCCCTTATTTATACAAAAGTAGTCCTCAGAAAAATTTGGACCTGATGAGTTACTTTCAAAGAAAAGGACCGATTTCAACATGAATATACTACTTACCGTTGATTCAAGACCATTCACAGTTAAGATTACGGAAGTGTCCTTTCAATACTGAAAGTATCCTGGATCGATACTTAAACTTTGATACTTATACTTAAAATTGGTGTGGTTCTGGATTCTCTTCTTCTAATTTAAAAGATAGCTGCTCACATAGTATTTTGGGGACTGAGACATTTCTGTATGTCTACATCTCAACTCAGTTTAACTCAACTCAGTATACTTGCGTGCTGCTGAATTTACACATGTGGTAAGTGAATGTAAAAAAGAGGAACATAAAACACCTTACCTTACCCTTTACATATATTAGTTCTTTGAAGGGGTAAGGGCACAACGTAATTCTGCAGAGGATTCTACTACAAAGAAGTTTGAATATTCTATTCTCACTGGAGGTTGCTATTGGAGGAACATAGACTTTAGACAAAATCCTCTAGAATTCATCTTTCCCTGATCAAAAATCTGCAACAACAGCAACAGCAGCAACAGAAACAATAAAAAACACCCCTCTGTAAAAAAAAAGACACAACTGCAAACATTTTTCATGCAGAAAAGAGCTTAGGTTGGGAGAATCTATATTTAAAAAATATGCACCAGGCAAATGTAACAATTAAGGAAAGGTGTAACGGCTTGCATTTTTTTTTTTTTTAAAAAAGAAGTTATAGTGATACCCCTCAAAAATGTCAATAGGGTAGGAGATACTAGATTTAAGTCAATTTTTGTGTCCTTTTTAAACTCTGAGGAACATTTATTTTATTTATTTAGCATGTGGCTCTGAAGAAAAAAGTCTCTAGACAGATATACTGAGCCTTAGCATGCAATGTCTTATTCCATGGCCAAACCTCAGACTCAATTTATATGAAAGCTACTCATACAGTATAGACTCATCTCAGTTTCTTGATTGAGGTATTATTTACTTGTCTGTTGGTCTGATGTTAACTCTGGAGTTAATCTTTGCTGATCTGGATGCTGATTGTTCCCTTTTGGGCTGGGTGATAGTCTCTTTTGTATAGTCTATAGATGTTGTTAATGTCTATGTCTATTGATGGCTGATTTGTCAGAGTGCCAAGCTTCTAGAAATTCCCTGGCATTTTGGGACTTGGCTTAGTCTAGGATGATCCCATTTTCTCAATTGAACAATGCAGGCTTTAGAGCAAGGGTATCAAACTGGCAGCCTGTGAGCTGCATGTGTCACGTGCAGGCCACACCCACCCCAGCTCCATGAAGGGGAAAAACATCACGAAATGTCACGTGACAGCAACATGACGCCACAAGTTTGACACCCGTGCTTTAGAGCATACCTGAGTCAAATCTGTTTCTCTTATTGTCTGAGTGCCCTACAGCATCTCCATTTCAATATTGCATATTTCTCAGGACCAATGAGATTGGAAGTTTGCTTTGAGTCTGGAAAGTATGGCAATGATCTAAGCCATAGTCTTTTAAAGAATGAACCACAAATGTTTGTCCTTTAAGAATCCAGGAGTTGTAATTGTTACTCTTCTTGCAGCTCTTGTCCAATGAGATCCATATGGGTGGCAAATTTATGAAGAACATCTATTCCTTACACATATCTTTTTTGTTAGCTTGTTGAGTTTTTTTTAAAAAATAGGCTAAGTAAAAAAAAAAAAATATCCCCAACAGTCAGGTTTATATTTTTTTTTCTACAGTGGAACCAGCAGTTTTCACTTAATTTGAAATTGTCTAAATTTATTGATCTTAGTGGTATAGTGCAATTCATTATTTTTCAGAAATTCATAATAGGAAGGATTAATGAGCATGGTTTTATATTTTTCTTTTATAGTATATAGAGAAAAATGTATTATTGTATGTGCCCATTTCATTTTTACTCTTCCATCAATCTGAAGTTCTGTGCAAATACCACAAAGGCTTGCTAGATATGCTGAATTTTAAATCTTATGATCAGTTTTTATGTCATTTCTTTTGAAAGTTTGCTAATTAAACAGATCTAAAATGAGAAAAAGATGAAAATAGATATGAAAAAAGCAGACTATGATAGAGATGAAACAATTAAGTGGAGGAACTATAAGCAGCATAATTTTCAAGTATTTCAAGAGGCAAGAAGTGAAGAATAACAAAGAATCAAAGGACTTAATTTCTAGGTGCCTTTGTGACTATATTGAAAGTCATGTATTTGAAAGATAAACTCCTGATTAAGAAAATCATAGATTTTGATGGAGTAAGGCACCAACATAATGAATGGATATTGGCCTTAGTCTTCTGAGGCATTACATCCTCAGGCCTCAAACAAGGTTTAGGATTTAAACATAAAAAGAATAGGATCTTTGAAACAACTTTTGGAATCAAATACAAAGTGTGCCTCAGACCTTCTCAAAACTTTATTTAAAAATGCCTATATAAATGTTAGCAGGCACCTAAAGTCTGCCGTCCAAATGAAAAGTTGTGCATTTACAGAATTTGAGACCCTCAAATTTTATTAAACCACAAACTGCAGCTCCTTCTTGTCTAGACTAACAAAAATAATAACAAACCTGTGAACTCGGCTAACTCTCTGAATGGAAGACATGAATTGAGGTATAGATCTGGGTAGAATCAGGCATGAACTGTTCTAAAGCTAGAGCAGTGGAAAGAAGTTATGAGAAACATCAGGTGACTTCTTTCTGAATTTTATTTGGAATTTTCAGAGGGAATTTGTGTATTTTAATAGGAGAATAACCTCAAAAAGGTTATAATAATTTGCATGGTATTTTTAAATGCAAGATAGCCATATTTTGTTCCTTTCCCCACTTCCTTTTCACTTTCAAGTTAAAAAGCTTGGCTGCTGTAAGCAGATCCACCATAATTCTCATACAAATTATTTCTGTTAACTGTGCCAATTTCAACTAAAATTAGACTTTAAATATTTGTAAAGCATATTTGATTGACTGACCTCAGAAAGTTGAATCTGGATGGAAAATACTTGATAAATCCTAGAGATATAACTAGGCTGGGAATTTGAATACATGCCAGAAGAGCCAACGGCAAGTCACTTCCATATAGTTATCAAGAAAATAATATTTATTATGCTATCACTGTTATTGTTTTTGTAATAAAACAGAAAACATTCATTATTCACCAGAACTATATGATTTTCAGATGCCAAGTATGGGAGAGGTTTATTCACACATGAAATAGAGAAGCTAATCTAAAATTTTGAAAAAGGAAAATATTTTGGAGTGGTTTATGATGCAGTTTGCTAAGGCTTGCTAAAAAATTCTGGAATCAGATAGCTATGTTGAGTCAGAAAATTTTGAACATGGATGTAAAATTGAAACCTGAAATTACTTTTAGACATTGGACTTTGTTTTTATATATGATAATTGGCTGCAAAATTACCATATTCCCAAAGATGGAAAGAGAGGTAAATAGATATACACAATGAAAGAACAGACTTTGAAACGAATGGAATCAGCTGAGAAGGTGAAGTTGACTGCTCTGTTTAGAGATAATAATTTGACTAAACTTCTCGAAACTTGGAGACCACTGTTAGATTTCTTGCAGGATGAATACATGTATACATCCGAACTAGTATGTGTTGTTACTCTGTGTTATATAATATATGTGGGTGTATATGCATAATTTTGTACATTCAGAATGACAATAAAGTTATTATTTTATTCCATTCCATTCCATTCCATTCTATTCTATTCTATTCTATTCTATTCTAAGTCTAGTCTAGATAAGGAAAAAAATCAGCTCTTGACTTTGGGATTTGAGGATTAGATCTGATTTGACTAGAGAAATATTGTAGATTTTTTTTAAAAAAATACATGATTAGCTATAGTTGATAATGTGTTAAATTAAAATTAAGGGAAGAATATATCATGAACATCGTTTTTAGAATATTGATTATTGGTATTTTAAAGTATTTTAAAGAAAGTTTTATTCATATAAACCTAGAAAGAGGTTGTAGAATATCACTAATTATTATTATTACTTCTCTACTAAAGAAAGCCAGAGATCATTTCCATTATACAGTATGTTTGTTTGATGTACATTTTGTCACTATTTAATTTGTCCTGTTATTCCCTTCTCCCTTTCCCTCTAAATTAGTTTGTATTTTAATATTTGTCTAATCCATCCATCATCTATCTATCTATCTATCTATCTATCTATCTATCTATCTATTATCTATCTATCTATCTATCTATCTATCTATCTATCTATCTATCTATCCTATTTCTAAACCGCCCATCTCCCTCAGAGATTTTCTTCTTCAGTTCCCTTTAGTGTTATATGTTTCATGCAAGCACATATTCTTTGTTGTGGGTTTGCAGTAATGAAATGATTTTTAAAATGAATCCCAAAGCAAACCACTCCCAGCTCACCAGAGGTTTATTAGCTTTAAAGAGACTCTGAGCTAATTTCAGCTTAATCCCTAAAGAACTTTTTCACTGCCAAACAACCTTTCGTTAAAAATTGGGGGAAAAACAGGGACATCATCAGGATCCCATACATGTGCCTCTCTTCTAAGCACCTGTGATACAACTATAAATATAAAAGTCAAGTACCATTCACTCATCACAAAATCTCCAGAACTGTAAAACTTACCTGTATGGCATGTATGTTCCTCTTGGCTTGTAGGTGCTAGCTAAGAAAGGATTTTTCGAAATGACCATCAGATCATTAGTATTTCTTATACAGTAATTAACATGATCTGATGCTAAGGAGTTCTACTCCTCCTCCCCACCTGAGAAGAAATTTGTTCCAACTGCCACTTGCCTTATATTAACACGCTCTGATGCTAAGGAATTAGACATTCTACTCTCCCTCCCCAACTGAAAAGAACTCTGTTCCAACTGCCAGTTGCCTCACATTCCCTTACCTCAGTTCAAACTGGCAGACGTTCCACTCCTTCACTCAGGAGCAGTCTGGGGCTCCTTACAGTATTAAACCTCAGTACCTCACCAAGATGTCTATGCCTTCCACCTATGGAACTGCTTCCAGACTCAAGGCAGCGGGAGCGATATTCTCTTATGTGTTTCAATCACCGACTACCACTGAGCCAACAGATTGTGAACCTAATTTCTCCTGCACAGCCTGATCACAAAGTTTCATTGTGAAGCCCGGGTATCCTGCTAGTCTTAAAATAATCATGCCATTTCTGTGGAAACAAAACCTTGAACGTGGTTACAGTGGAGAAGCAGGTGGGTGAAGCTGTTTTTCTGCACTGGAACCACATAGGTGCTGAAGGCTTTGCTGAAGGAAATGGCAGAACATTTGTGTTGTTGTGCAACGTTGCCTTGAAGACTTCAAAAATTTGCCCTTCGTGGGTGAGAGCTAATGGGAGTCAGAGCCATTGGTGAAACCAGGCTTAATAGCCTGTAACTGTGAGAGGGATCTTGGAGTCTTAATGGGCAACCAATTAAATATGAGCTAATAGTGTGCAGCGGCAGCCAAAAAAGCCAATTAATAGAGGGATACAATCAAGATCAAGTGAGGTACTAATACCACTCTATAATAATAAGGGGAGACATGATAGCAGTGTTCCAATATTTGAGGGACTGCCACAGAGAGGAAAGGCCAAGCTATTTTTCAAAACACCTGAAGGTCAGACAAATAATGGATGGAAACTGAACAAGGAGAGATTTAACCTGGAAATAAGGAGAAACTTTCTGACAGTGAGAACAATCAACCAATGGAACATCTTGACTTCAGAAGTTGTGGGCGCTTCAACACTGGAAGCTTTCATGAAGAGACTGGACTGCCATCTGTTAGAAATGGTGTAGGGTCTCCCGCTTGGGTGGACTAGATAACCTACAAGGACTCTTCCATCTCTGTTAATGTGTAAACACTGTAAATACAATCATTTAACCCTCTCATTGCATTGGTAAATAAGTAACTGCTATGCTGCAATCCATCTACCACCCATTGGGCCACGCCATCTGTGTTAGTGCTAAAGCATTCAGATTTTCCTTCTGAAAATATTTGAGTATTTTTGAATATTTAACAGCTTCATTTTACATTTAAAAGCTGGGGAGTCCTTAATACTTATGTTCTGAGATAAGAGGGAGGAATATCAGGAAATCACTTTCAGCTTATTCTGCTTCATCGTATTTACTGAAAATAATATATAATCTATTCGAGAAACATTGCCAATCCAGTATTCTCTATGGGCTGTATTATGGAACATATTTCAGAAATATTGAAACAGGAAAAGATTTAATTTATTTCCTCACTTTTTAATTATCACTGTTTTAATTTAATAAATTGTGCCTTTTAAATTTTAAGGGAATAAGCAAACACATTCATTTCCTAATAAATACATTAACAAATATCTTAAAAGTCCCTGAGAGATAATCAATATACTATTCAACAAATGAATATAGGAGCTTTATTGTAAGACTATAGCTCACGGATCAATTTAAATCCATTCTGTTTCAATGTTGTAAGCATTCACCTACCCAATTCCAATGGGATAGTTTGCATATACTATATAAAGAGAAAAAGCTGCAAAATTTATTTTAACTGTAGTGGACAATTTTCTTCAAGACACAAGGCACAATTTCCTCATATCTTTTTCTCTTAGTGCAAATATGCTTAATAAATTATTTCTGCTTTCAATTTTTCTAAATGTGAGCTTTCTGGATGCATAGACTTTTATCTATATGCTTCTATATATGAACAGTTGCTAGTATATTGTGCTATGTGGATTGTGCCATGTCAGTTCTGCTCCAAATCGCTCGTTTCTTTTAATTTCATATTCCTTTGTTTGGATAAAATATAACTATTCTGACATTCTTTCCATATTTGGGGTCTCATCAGTGGTGGGATTCAAATATTTTTTTACTACCGGTTCTGTAGGTGTGGCTTGGTGGGTGTGGTTTGGTGGCCGTGGCCGGGGAAGGATACTGTAAAATCTCCATTCCAACCCCACTCCTGGTGGAAGATTACTGCAAAATCCCATTCCCTCCCCACCCCACTAACCTGATTTCCAGCTCCATTCTCCTGTGCAGGGCAACAAAAGAAGACCCAAGAATAGACGATCAGCTGGGACTCGGAAGGCAGAGAATAGATGGGGGCAGGGCCAGTCAGAGGTGATATTTGCCAGTTCTCTGAATTACTCAAAATTTCCACTACCGTTTCTCCAGAACTGGTCAGAACCTGCTGAATACCACCTCTGGGTCTGATGGTTTAAAGGTCCTTGAAAATGTTTGAAGGACCATTTTGTTTATCAAATCCAAACTTAACCCCCAATATTTGCTCAATGCAGAAATCCAGATTAAATCTCTTTCTAACTTCTGCTTAAGCATACTCACAAAAGGGCAGCTTTGGAATTGTCCTGTTGAATGCACTGAAGATCCCACACGATCTGCCCCATAAGAGTTCTAAAGCAAAGTACCTGCAGAAGACTAATTTTAGACCTAGGCAAATGACTAAGCACAGGATGATGCAAAAGCCTCTTCATAAAGGTAAGTCAACAGCCACAACAGAATAGCTCTAGCTGAGGGCTGTCAAACTCCCGGCCCACAGGCCGGATGCGTCACACAGTGGCCATGGCCACACCCAGTTTAGCAAAGGGGAAAATAGTCCCAATATGTCATGTGATGCTGCCATGATGATGAGAGTTTGACATTGCTGGTCTAGCTGCACAAAGGGACTTAATCAGAGGTGGTATTCAGCAGGTTCTGGCCATTCTGGAAAACCAGTAGTGGAAATTTTGAGTAGTTTGGAGAACTGGCAAATGCCACATCTGACTGGCCCCACCCCCATCTATCCTCTGCCTCCCGAGTCCCAGCTGATTGGCTGGGTCTTCTTTTGTTGCCCTGCACAGGAGAATGGAGCTGGAAAGCAGGTTAGTGGGGTGGGGAGGGAATGGAGATTTTGCAGTATCCTTTCCTTGCCACACCCACCAAGCCACGCCCACCAAGCCATGCCACAGAACCCGTAGTAAAAAATTTTGAATCCCACCACTGGGCCTGATCAACATGAAAAGTATTGCCATCTAGTGCAAAATGCTGTAGTTGAAACAACATTTCCATGCTTCCCCCCATTCTCTTTATCCTTTCCTATCTGCTGCCCACCCCAAGCTGAGTTTCTGAACCTTCATGCAGCACAATTAAAATGCAGCATTACTTCAAGCTGTATCCCTAGGTGCGTTTCCTCAATAAACTGTATGAAACAAATTAAGGTTAAAAAGGAATCACATTTTTTAAACTATGCAAAATATGGATCACATGAACTCTGGGTAATTCAATTTTGGGCTGGGGTGGAATAATGACATTATTTGAGATTGGGGAAAGGGGTAATTGGGTTAAACAGTTTAAAAACCATTGGCTTAATGTATTCCGCAATGTTAAAAAAAATGTAAAAAACAAAACAAAACCATGGCTTTGGTCCCAGAATGTGGATGTACTGAAATGCAAAACTAACAACTTATTTTAATCAAACACATGAACGAATGATGTGAGAAAGGGTTCATGAATTCAGAAAAAACCCTCAAGATTTGTGTGAATAGATTGTTCCCTGCAAATATGTGTGTGTGTGTGTGTGTTTTCAACCATGAATGACTGAAAATGAAGTTGTGTAGCAGGATGGAAATAAAGAAAATGAAGTTCAGAAATGTCAGGAAAGCCCAAGGACAAACAATAGGAATATGATGCCCTGGAGCAATAGAGATTTAGAGGCTCCTAACTTGCCTGGGTAATATCTGATGTTTGATGGAGTGCTATTAAATGTTATGGGAGATTTGGGCTCTCATCAATACATCTGTTAACCTGGCCCTGGAGGTATACAACGGTGCAATCTGACTAACATCTTGAGAGCTTTTTATTTCATTGTGAACAATTATGTACTACTAAACTAGGTGATTGGGCTTTTGGAAAATGCCTAATATCACACAGTAAAATTAAAATAGAAGCTCCGGAGAGACATTTGCTGTTCGCTTTAGAAAGAATTTCAAGTGTGTTAGCAAAAAACACAAGAGCCATTTTTCACTCTCTCTAGGCTGAAGCTTGCTTTCCCATTCATTCACACAGCAGGACAGCTAAAAGTCTTTGCTAGGGAAAAAAAGGGCAGCAGCAAAACAGAAAATGAATAAATTCTCTCTCTCTCTTTTAAAGGAATATCAACTATCGCTCAAATGATATCTTACTGATCGTTGGCATAAAATACCATGCTTTAAATTTTGTACAGTGTTACAGCGAACTGAAAAATACATCTTGAGATGCATTAAGACACGAAGAGTCCTTTTTTGTGAGATTCATTATATTGTTGATTCCAATGGAGGGTATGCAATTGGCGAGAAGATGGAAAGTATACAGTATATGAGAAGATTTATGTTGCGTGTCATCTTCAACATGCGACAGCAGGGACCGAAAGCTATCTCCTTGCCATGGAAATGCAAATGCTCCGTTGGATATTGGGCATCTCCCTTCTTGACTACATCACAAATGACACCATTCAACAGCATTTTGGTGTGGCACCAATTATAGAGAAGATGAGAGAGGGCCGGCTCCATGTCCAGAGAGAGCAGCACCTTCCACCATTGCCAAGACTGCCTACCAACTAGAAGTCAATGCCTGGCGACCTCGCGGGCACCCAAAACAGAGATAGTGAGACACCATCAACAAAGATATGCAAGCCCTGGGCCTGCAGCCTGGAGATAAAGCTGACAGTGCAAAGTGGTGTTTAATTATCCAAAAAGTGGACCTGTGGGAAAACACTAAGGAGGAGGAAGAGGAAGAGGAAGAGGAAGAGGAAGAGGAAGAGGAAGAGGAAGAGGAAGAGGAGGGGGGGGGGGGGGGGGGGGGGGGGGGGGGGGGGGGGGGGGGGAGGAGGAGGGAAGAGGAGAAGAAGAAGAAGAAGAAGAAGAAGAAGAAGAAGAAGAAGAAGAAGAAGAAGAAGAAGAAGAAGAAGAAGAAGTGTGTTGCATATCAAATATTACTGCTTGGAATGGGCATTCCTGTGCAGCCTCTGCCTGTGTGCCAATCCCACACACCTTGTAAATTTTCACTCTTTTATAGGAACAGCACAGAACCCAATTGAAATTTACATAAGGCTTCCTACTAATATTAAAGGATGGGCACATATTACCATAATTAAAAGCATCACATTATTATGTTGGTGCTTTTCAGCATCTACAACACTTCCTTTCACTGAAGCAAAATCTGCTGGTAGAATGGTTCTGCTAGATGAAGGGAACAGTCTCCTCTCCTTCCTTGAAAGGTGTTTCAGGTTTAAGACATGATGTGGCTGCTTTTAAGAGCTGGAGACAGGAGCTGTTTGTCTTCCTGAGCGCTCCAGATTTTTTGAACGAAATCTTTGCCTTTCTTGGGAAATCCACTTTACCACAAAGGAATACTTAAAGTTATAGCAATCTGTATTGCTCTGAACCCTGTCGTTGCCTTTTGTTTCAATTTTGTCCTTTTGAAAAAAAAGATTCTTTGTAAGCAGTAGCCTTGCTCCATAAAAAGCAAGCAAGCTTTTGTATGTCTTGCTGAAAATAACATAGAAGAGGGAGAGGAAATGGCAAAAATATTTTTGTTAAAATCATCTTGAAGTTTAAATGCTTAGAAAAAATAATGATTGTGCATCCCTAGAAAGCTGCAGTTCTTTGAATGTGTATCTGTCTTTTTATGGCCAAAGGGAGTCAATGAATCATAGAAGAATCTCTCTCTCTCTCTCTCTCTCTCTCTCTCTCTCTCTCTCTCTCTCTCCCTCCCTCCCTCCCTCCCTCCCTCCCATCTCTCCCTCTCTCTCTCTCTCTTCACTTGCATGTAAGCTGCCTATACATTTAATCAAGAAAAATGCCAAAGGTTACAGGTGCTACTAGCACAGGACCTAAGTACATTAGTTATTTAAGTCTGGAGAGTCTTAATTGATCACTACAGTGTTGGGAGAAAGAATGGTTAGGCTTCCTAATCAGTTTTATGTCCATGTGTAGAGGATTAATGTGCTTGTTTAGCCTTTCCCTGCCCTTCCCAAATTGAAACTGTCAATTTCTAGTCTACAACACTTCTGTGTGAAACTGTCACCTATTGATCCACTGGGGGGGAGGGGGAGGCAAGAGAGGGAGGGGGAAATTGGATGGTTGTCTAGAAGATGCAAATCCAAAACTAAATCTGATTTCTGGATTCAATTTTCAAAGAGCTTTTCTCATTATAAAAATGTTAAGAAACAATCCCCGTTCTCATATCAATTGATCGACTTAGCAAAATAGAGCCCTAGCTGTCAAGGAAAGATAGCCAGCCATGAAAGATACATAGGGTAAGATAGGTTCGTTGGGCATCAAGGGAGCTATTATCTATATACTAGACAAAGGTCTATGTTTTGGATTTATTTCTCCACAACCCTGCTATAACTTCTGCATTTTATATAATGCTCAGAGAGATTTAACTTGTTATAAAAGTCTTCTTGCTTGATAAACTGGCTTTTCTGCCTTGGATTTAACTCTAGGTCAAACAAGGGGCTGAGCGTTTGCTGCCTTTATCTATGAGGATGGTAGACTGCAAAGAACACAATGTTTGCAATGGCAACAATCCACCTCAGCTTAGCTTCAGCACCAAGAGGCATTTTTCCTTGTAAAAGCAGTAAGATGTGAAGATCTGGGGCGTGGCACAAAGGCAACACAGTCACATAAGTAAGAAAAGTCCCTTTAATAATTCCAACTTTGCCTCCAATGTCCAGTTATCTTTGGCTGGAGAAAAAACTCTCCCAAGAACAGTCTTTAAGTGGAAGGAATTCAGTCAGAAAACAAAGTACATATAAACTGTAAATAAAAATCCACACAAATCACGGTGCAGCAATTAACTGCATAAGGAATTGCAGACTTCAAAGGCCAACAAAATACACACAATTGGGAAGACGCCAGGAACCCAGATAACTCACGATTTGCTTCCAACAAGTTGCTGTGCACAAACTCCCCCTTTAAACACTGTGTTCCCAGCTGCATCTAATGAAGGGAATCAGGGCTCTTTCCTCCCTATTAAGCCATGCAACTCATGCTGCTCCCTTCTCCGTTCCTCCCCTGCATGCCCGAGGATGAAGAGGGGGTGGGCCTGGATCTTCCTCTGAATTCCCTCTGCCTTGCTCTACTTCTCCCTGGCTCTGCCCAGCCGGACCTTCCCCAGTTTCTTCCACAGCCAACGGAGCTACACTCCCACTCCCTGTCAGCTGCTCGGCCTCCCCCTCGGAATCAGATTCCGACAGGGGCTTGACATAAGATCTGTGATCTTGGTAGCATTCTAAGTCCTATCTTTTCAAAAAAGCAAAAATATAAATTTATATAGAACAATGCTTTTTAAAAATTTGGAATAACCAGGTTGTAATTTTATTGCAGTCTCAGACTTAAGAAATGCAACAAAGGCTAGGGAAGAGGTTTGCAAACTTGGCAACTTTAAGACTTGTGGACTTCAACTCCCAGAATTCCTGAGCTAACATGACTGGAGGAGGAATTCTGGGAGTTGAAGTCCATAACAAGTCTTAAAGTTACCAAGTTTGGAGACCTCTGCGCTAGGGGGTTGCAGTAAACTGGGGAAATGAGTAAAGCTGGAAAAACTGTCAAGGGTTTGTCATGAGAAGCAAAGAAATTACATGGGAGTTAGGATTCTGTAAAACCAAGGATTGGCATTACCAGCATGTAGGGAATTGGAGGAAGAGGAGGAGAAGAATTTGCATACTGACAACCATCCAACCTTAAGCAGAAAACTTCCAGTGTTGAATACACACATAAGATTAGAAACTGTTTCATGTGTTCTTCCTCCATTGTGCTATATGCCATCATTTGCCAATAAGGCCCCTCTGGATTTTTTATACGACAAACAGAGCAAATATTACACACACACAAAAATCATGGACAAATTTTGACATCAGGATTCCAAACAAGGACAATCAGAACAGTTCAACCTCCCAGGATACTCCATAGTAGACCTCAAAGTGACCGTTGTACAAAAATGGGACTTTTAACAGCATCATTGAGTTCACAAACCTCAAAAGGAAATTTCAGAAGGTCTCAACGAATACAGCAGCTGTTAATGCTTTATGTTTTGGGGTTGAGTAGGTATTGCGCTGTGTTTAACATGTAATCTGCATAACCAACCTGCCTTTCTCTCTCTCTTCCCTGGCTTCTTAGCCAATTTAAATACTACATCAGTCTAGTCATTTTTTTGCATCCAATCAAGTGAGCTGAAACTCACAAAAACTCCTGCCTTTTAATAACATTTGTTAGGTGGAAAAAGTGCTATCAGATTCCTGATTTTTTGTTGTTGTTGCTAGGTTGCAGAAAAAAAAGGCTATCGAGATAAACAGGGTTGTGATAACTAGAACCTGGGATTTTTTTTATTAGACAAAGGGCAGCCAAGGAGGAGCAACTGGCATCTTTCTTAATGAGCCTGATGGGAAGGAGAGGCCAACCTCAAGAGTTGAGATGATGAAACAAAATGTAGTTTGGAGAAGGTAAAAGGTATGGAATTATAGGTGGAAAACCACACAGATGCAATGGCAAGTGTGGGCCTAGGGACCGAAGGGGTTAAACCTGGAAAAAAAATGGCTAGGAAAAAGAAAAGGAAGTGCTTAGCTTAGCAAGGCAAGCGGAGAAGGTGGCATGACCTCAGAGTATAGTCAAAATGGTGGCCATGTCAATGAAACTGAAGCTTATTTTTTTTACCTGCATTACATATGGTGACATTTTGATTTCACCATTGTGACTACTATTTTGATTCTTTTCACCATACCCTGAAAATATCCCTGATTAGAGATTGGTGAAATTGAGGGAACTGTCCTTTAGTGTTAGCCCTGGGCTTAGTTAAAAGATTTTTGATAGGAATTGAGTAAGACATTGATGAAAACTCAGCATTGGGAGTTTACCTTTGAGTATAGGCTTCCATACTTGGGAACAGCTGTGTAAACAAGGCGGCTATCCAAAACAGGTGCATTAAAAAAAAAAGTCAGGGTAAAAGAGCAAATCTCCAAGAGACCACAGAGAACAAAATGGAAAATTAGATAAACTGAAAACACCACTCCAGAGAATGTGGAAGGAACTTTTACACACACTTTCTGAACCATAGGAAGAAGGCAACGACAAACCACACACAAAAACTTTGCCACGAAAACTGCAAGGACGTGTCCAGGAAGTGACTGGGAATCAACAATTATTTGAAGGGACCAAAATACAAAACAAAACAAAATCAAAAACAGAAAAACCTACCCTACTTCTTAATAGAGTGCTCCCATCTATATAAATGTTCTTTGTAAACCCTGAATTCGGGTATTTGAAATTTTGCATTTCTGCTTAAGGTAGCAATTACATATACTTCCAGATTATGCATATGTATTTATGGGTGTGGGGGCTTAAAGTAAAAAAAAACCAAAAAACAAATAGGAACAGGGCTGGGCTGCTGGGGGCCTGCAGGGGCTTGGGAGAGCCCCTACCTAACTCTCTGTGGGGCTCGGAGAGCCCCCAATAACCTCAGAAAGACAAGCAGCAAGGGAAAGCTCTTAAAAGGCTTCATTGAACTTCTGGGCATTCAGCCAAGAGCATTTCACACCTCATAAAAGTGTTGCAAGATAGATACACAATCCACTCAGCGCTTGTGAGAGAGACCCGTTGAGAAAATCAGATAACATAGCCAATAGCCTCTGAGGGGATTAATTCCCAAATAATAAGAATCATGAAACTCACCAGAAACTCCACTAAGACTCCAAGAGCCCTCTCACAGTCACTACTATTATGCCTGGTTTCACCCAGTCTTTTATTTAAGTAGTAAATGCACAAAATAATAACCAACTTTTTGGTATATGTCTTTTTTTTAGGTAATTAGGGCAAAGAAGCGGTGTCGAGTTGGCTACACACACCCAGTCACATGGCCACCCAGCCACTCCCATCCAGCCAGTCATTAGGGCAGAGAGCCCCTTGCTAACAAATTTATATATATATTGTAGAAGCCAACTTGCTGTTTGAGGGTTGGAATGGATGTTTTCTACCACAAACATCCGTAGTAGAGATCTGTGTGGTTGTCCCAGACGTTGCAGCCAGATATGCGTTTCTTATATAATTCATGTTTTTAACCACAGCAAACAGCAGCAAAAGAAAGATGAGGTGGTTCTCATTTGCAGGCCACAACAGTTAACTTCTGGATTTTCCACAGTGGGATGAGAAGGAATGCCATCAGAAAGATCAAGATAAATTGCTGCAGCTTCTTTTCCCTAACAGTTTTATTAGAGCTGGTGCTTCCACAGACAACAAGCAATCTACTTCATTCTTTTACATCAAAAGGCAAAAAGAAGATAGAAAGAACATGCACACATGCACAAACACACACGTTAAGATAATCTGAGATAATCATGTAACAAAATGAAAACTGAATATAAAGCCTAGTTAACACCAAACAAGGTTAAAGCTTCTTCTAGTGAGTTGAGCCAGCTTTGTCACAATGCTTAAGCAAGAGCGAAAGAGGCAGAAAACAACTAAATGTGCAAGGAGATGAACAGTAGTGCGATTCAATTTTTTTTACTACTGGTTCTATGGGCATGGCATAGCTTGGTGAGCGTGGCTTGGTGGGCGTTGCAGTGGAAAGATACTGCAAAATCCCCATTCCCTCCCCACTCCAGGGGGAAGAATATTACAAAAACCCATTCCCTCCCCACCCCACTAGCCTGCTTTCTAGCTCCGTTCTTCTGTGCAGGATAACAAAAGAAGACCCAGCCAATCAGCTGGGATTCGGGAGGCAGAGAATAGATGGGGGCGGGGCCAGTCAGAGGTGGGATTTGCCAGTTCTCCGAACTGCTCAAAATTTCCACTACTGGTTCTCCAGAACTGGTCAGAACCTGCTGAAGACCACCTCTGGAGCTGAAGATAAAATAAAAATGTACCTAGTGAGTTTTTCTGAGTTTAACATGATTTAGGAAACATAGGTAACATAGTCTAGTCTACAGAAAAAAAAAAGTGAAGTTCTATTTTTAAATTCTTTTTTAATGCAACTTTATTGAGCATTCATTTTTTAGTGAGTGATGGTGGTGGGAAATTTCTGATATCAAAGGCTCTGAAAAATAATGGCTGGTTTCTGTGTTCCCTTACTGATCAGAAAAAGGGACTCACTCCTGGGAAGTTCTTGGAATAAAGACGAGGACACGTGACGAGAAAAGGGGCTCCATATTGGCACAGCCAAGAACAGATATTCAAAGATGGAAATAATTGCCTAGCCATTTTTTCTTTAGATGATCATTGTTGAACTGCCACAGGCCAAACAGTTGTCTCAGGAAAGCAGCTCGTGAAATTACAAAGACTTTCTGGTGCCTCATTTCAACCTTTGGGAAGGAAGAGTGCTCAACGTGTTCCAGATTATGCTACCAGACTGTTAGATAATCTATATTATTGTCAGCAGTTGTACATCTACTGCTGACAATAATATAGATTATCTACTAGTTCCTTTTGGCCCTACTTCCAAATTTTAGTGGGTAGTCATTCATTTTTGGTTCCTTCAGTAGTTTGTGTAAGGTTGGTAGACTGTGGCATGCTCACTGGCCTTCTCTTTTCTATTTGTCTCAATTTGTTTTCTAGAGATTTTTGTTGTCTCCTAGTTCTGTGACGGAACTACCAGGTTATTGTTGTCTTGCCTTTCTTGGGTTCCTCAAAATAAGACAAATAAAGCTTGTGCAAAGCTACCTAAAAGAGCTGTTATTTGAACGCCCTGGCACTCGTACCCCACATTGTTCCAGATGTGACTGAAGCAAGAAAAATAACTCCAGTTTCTTTTTAGGAATTGGCCTTTTATGGTTGTCATAAACTGACTGATCAATATTATTTTATACAGCCAAATGTGATGTATTTAGAAATTGGGCTAAATTACAGATATTTTGTGTCCTATTTGCTTTTGTTGCTCCTAATTCCATTCCTTGCTCTCTTTTCATCTCTTTTTCCCTTTTTGAATATCTAAAGTTAAAAACACTAATTCAACCTTGTGCATTAGTATGACTTTAACTTAGACTATAGACATTTCCTTTAAGCATTAAAGTGTGGTAGGCTTGATGTGACAGGAAACTGCTTGATTTTGCTTTGAAACATCACGTGTGTCCACATACGCCTGTCAAAAACTGTACCTGGAGAAAAGTGGTGGATGATTTCATACCTTATTTTAAACGCTAATAATTGGCCTAAAGAAAAATTTTATCAAAAGAAATCTCAGTCTATCCACCCTTGCAAACAACATTACATTAGAGTAGTAAAGAGTTTATTAAAGTGCTGCCTCTAGTCACAGAGTTAGTCTGTTTTTTAATATATAATAAGATTATGTTTATTGCTGTTTAAATTAACCTTCCTACTTTTATTTAGATTTTAAAGCTTTACTATTAAGTCCAACAGCTAAAACAGACACTAGTGCCATAAAAACAAAACAGAATATATTTTAAAGAGCTGTAATCCTGAAAACATATTTATGTATTACAAATCGTAAATGTAACTGCAGGTATATATTGCAAATTATTTCTAAACACTTCATTTGACAGAAATCAAATTGTGCCGTACATCTTGTAGAACTCACTGAATATCCACACCTAGAATATTCAGGTATACACAACATAGCTTCCTTATTAGGGTGGTCAAAACATCTGTTTAAGGTCATTTGCACGTGTGTCTTTTTTTTTGGTTTTTTTGGGGGGGGGTTGAGGTTTTTTTGGGGGGGTTGGAGGGAAGGAGCCTTTTCAATTTGGATTTTTTTTTAAATTTTGAAAGGGGGGGGGGGGGGGGGGGGGGGGGTTTGGTATTTTTTTTTTTTTTTTTTTTTTTGTGGTTGTTCTCTTTTTTTGCTTATGGAGTCTGTCCAGGTGCCCAATTGCGGGAGGGGGGGGTATTTCTACAACTGCTCCAAGGTGCTGGAAAGAGGAAGAGAGGTAGACTATACAGAGTGTCAGATGTGTCTTCCAGCCCATGATTTTGTTGTCTCTTCAAATATGAGCTTTTGTAACACCAAAAGGCCTCCTGATATCCAGGAGAAAAGAAACCCCCCCACCCCCCCCAGTTCTTCTGAAAGATTGAGAGATCATTTCAAGGTGGCTTCAGGCGGGAAGAAGAAATCTAAGCATGGATGGTGGGACCCAGGGGTGGGATTCAAAAATTTTAACAACTGGTTCTGTGGGCCTGGCTTAGGTGGTGGGTGTGGCTTGGTGGTCATGTTATTGACATAGCTGTTATTGGCGTGGCCAACTCAACATCACTCACATCTCCTCGCCTGGCCTCTCATGACTGTGGGGATGCTGCAACAGTCGTAAGTGTGAAAAACGGTCATAAGTCACTTTTTTCAGTGCCATTGTAACTTTGAATGGTCACTCCACACAAGCAAAGTACCAGCAAAGGAAGGGGGAAAAACTCCAGAGAAGTTCCTGAGACAGGAAGTCTAGTCCTGCCAAGAATGTAATAAGGGTTCATGGAGAGGCAGTTTCTGTAAGCAACACCAGAATGTTTCCTTCCTGCCTTCCTTACAGGATTAGGCCAGTAATTTCTTCTAACAAGCGGTTCTCCAAACTGCTTAGAATGTTAACAACCGGTTCTAGCGAATAGGTGCGAACTGGTAGAATCCCACCCCTGGTGGGACCAGCAGAGTCTGTTGCAATTCCAGGAGAAACATTGAAAAACCACTTTGCGATATTTCCTCTGGATCAGAAGCTGAGCAGATAATTGTGAAGATCTACAAAAAGCCTGTCGCATCATGGTAGCAATTTAACACCCACATATCCTTGCATATACTTGGTGTGGTGCGGTGGCCTAGAGGTGGAGCTCTCACCTCACAATCAGGAAGCTGTGAGTTCAATCCTAGGTAGAGGCAGCTATTTCTCTGGGCACAAGGGGAATATATCTGCTGAACAAAACTCCGCATTGGCGACAGGTAGGGTATCCGGCCAGTAAACACTCTGCTAGCTCCATTCAGTTGCCCAGACTCCACCCCTCAAGGGATTATGGGGTCATTAAAAGAAGATGGTGATATTCTTACATGTACTTGGGGGAGAGCTTTTTAATACTCTAATAAGCATCCTTATAATTCAGAGAAGATGCAGGCCTCTTCACTGAGAGAAGGAGAGTCTTAACTCTTAAATTAGTTATACCACAGTAAAAATGTAATATCTTTCCTAGATCTGTCTAGGAATACATGCTGCATCAGTTCAATTCAATGCTGAAATAATAAATGGAGTAACATAGTTCAGTGATCATCCTTCCACTTGTGAGAAGTTCTCTAGAATAATGATTGAATTATAGTATGGATGGCATTTTCTATCAGTACAATAACTGACAATAGTTAAATTCAAGCTTGAAGAGAGTGCATTCAATTGTGCTCTTATAATTTCCTGAACAGCCTTTCTCTCCCTTCCCTTCCCCTTTTTTCCCCAAGTAGTGATTATACCACAAGATGCTATTTTTTTTTTTAAAAAAAAAAAACTTGATACAACCACACTCAAAGCAGTTCTATGGCAGGAAAGAAAAAAAAATCAAGAGAAAGAGGACAGAACACACTGTGAATTGTTTATTATTCCTATGCTTTGAAAATCAGAATAGGAGGATGCTGAGGTGTAAGATTTTATTATTATATAGTACACCTACAATTATAGTAGCCATTACTGTAAGGCAGTGTTTCTCAACCATGGCAACTTTCAGATGTCTGGAATGCAACTCTGGCTGGAAGAGCGGCTGGCGATGGTGTGCGTGCCCACAGAGAGAGGGGTCTGCGTGCCACCTGTGGCAAGCATGCCATAGGTTCGCCATCACGGGGCTAGTTTATAGTATTAGGTAAAATTAAAAAGTTGAGGTTTGATGTTACTATTTTATTTTACTGCTCCAGAGGGAGTTGGAAGTCAATGACCTTTTTCTCTTTTCCCTTCTTTTCCACACTCCTCCTTTCCTGTTTCCCTCCCTTATTTTTCCTATAGTTGCTTTTGTATTTTTGTATTTTATATTATAAACCAATAAAAACTGTAAAAAGAAAGAGGAAATCACTGAATAAACTGTACACAGGTACAACAAGATCCAGAGACACTCTGAGCAAATGGTGGCTTCTGCCCTTTGCAGTTGTGGTGACATGCAGACAACAACACATATGTATACATATGTGCTTTGTGTCCTGATCAGCGTACACTTGAGGACCTCACGGCTGTGTGAGAGGATGCAATTAATGTTGCTGGTTTCTGGGCAAGATCTGTTTAACTTGTACATATTTTAATCTTGCATTTCATATTTTCAATTTTATTCCATATAGGTACACCTTAGTTTAATTATGATGCTTCTGACATGAACAAAGAAAAAAAAAGTTCACTTGATAGCTGCATGACTCACTTAAAAACGATGGCAAAAAAGCAATAAAATTGGGTGTGATTCACTTAACAATGGCCGTGCATAGCAACAGAAATGTTGGTCATAACTGTGGTCCTAAGTCAAGGACTACTGTATTTGATTTCCAAGTATAATGGTATGGCTCCAACAATGACATTTTTGGCTTAGAGCCCAGGTTTCTGAAAAATATAATGTGTAATGCAATGCAAAGTATTCGTGAAAATGGAGTTTCCTTATTTTACAGCCATTTCTTGTTCTGCCTATTTGCAAGGAAGAAACAGTATTAGTAGCAAAGTTAACTATAATTACACCCTCTACTAGGCAGCTGAGATAAACATATTTTCTCATGTTTCTTGTCCACAATAGTTTTTCTGAGGTGGTTCATAGGTGCAGCATATTTCCCTTCAGATGGGATTCAAAATCTTTTTACTACCAGTTCTGAGGGCGTGGCTTGGTGGGCGTGGTGTGGCTTGTGGGCATGGCAGGGTAAGGATATTCCAAAATTCCCATTCCCTCCCCACTCCTGGGGGAAGGTCACTGCAAAATCCCATTCCCTCCCCCACCCCACTAACCTGCTTTCCAGCTCCGTTCTCCTGTGCAGGGCAACAAAAAAAGACCCAGCCAACTAGCTGGGACTCGGGAGGCAGAAAATAGATGGGGGCAGGGCCAGTCAGAGGTGGTATTTGCTGGTTCTCCGAACTACTCAAAATTTTTGCTACTGGTTCTTCAGAACTGGTCAGAACCTGCTGAATACCACCTCTGTTTTAGAGGGTTTCATGGCTAAATCCTGGGCATCTCTAATGAAAAAGAATGAGGGGATGGCAGGCCCAGTTCCAACCTGAAAATTGAAGGTTGTGACCATCAGTCAACAAAGCAGACGTTGACTTTGCACTGTAAAACATCTTTATGGGATCATACATGAATCCTTACAGAACAACGGACACAGATTTTCTTATGTCTGGGCTACTGATTCAACTATGTCATCGCAAAGTAATTATAAGCACTGCTTGATCAGGGTACCCAGGATTGTCAGAGACGCTACACATCCTTTCCATGACCAGTTTTCTTTGTTACCTTCTTGGAGAAGGCTTCGTGGTATCCAAAGCAGAACAACTAGAATCTGTAATACCTTTGTACCATATAGTATCAACCTTGTTAACTCTCAAGACTCTGTTTTCCACTATGTATTCTAAATCAGGGTCCCACCGGTCCGCGGACCGACCGTCCGGAACAAGTCTTACCGGGCGTGGTTGTGCCGCCATCTTTGGAAAAAGTGCTTCCGTGAGCTTTTCCGGAGAAAGCTCACCAAGACTTTTCATCAAAAAGATGGCGGCATGCCTCGTGAGCTTTTCCAGGTAGAAAGCCATTTCTACCGAAAAGCTCACCGAGACTGGCGCCCTCTTTTTGATGAAAAGTGCTTCCGTGAGGTCACTGGAAGCACTTTTTCATCAAAAAGATGGCGCACCCAGTTGATGCGTACGGGCGCGGCACCCAGCTGATGCCGGTACCGGGTCACGGGCCAAAAGGTTGGGGATCACTGTTCTAAATGGTCTGTGATTAGTACATATGTGTGTCTCTCTGTGTGTGTATATGTGTATAGCATCTGCATTGCATATGTGTGTGCATGAATGTGTATTGTTTGTGTGTATATATTCATGCACACAAAAGCAATGCATATGCTACATACACACACTTGTATGTGTGTGTGTGTGTGTGTGTGTGTGTGTGTGTGTATTCTATTGAGAGCCGGCACCACAATTTCATTTTTTAATGTGTGCCAGTGTGTTCACAGAAAAAAGTGACAATAAATGTTATCTTGTCTCATCTTCCTATTCTATCCTATTCTATCCTATCCTACCTTACTCCACCCCATCTCATCTTATCCTTAATTTCACTAGTGCTGGGACAACTGTCACAATTCTACCCTAACTGAAGAACATGAGATTCCTAAGTTTCCATCAGTTGTAAAAGCTAAAATTAATGAGGTTTTAGAAATGGTGATTTTTTTTTTCTAAAATTAATTATTAGGTACCTTTTGATGGGTTTCCCATTAATAAAATACTCTTGGTCCTGCTTTTCTGCTTATTGAAACATAGGGGAATTCTTACAAATGTATCATAACTTTATAGCTTTATAAAAATGATTTAAACCTTATAATTATTATTATGGTTCATTGTACAGTCAGTCAGATGTTCAGATGTTCAAGGTTGACTCAGCCTTCCATCCTTCCAAGGTTGGTAAAATGAGGAGCCAGATTGTTGGGGCCCGCATACTGACTGTAAACTGGGCTGGAAAGAGAGGGCTGTAAAGCACTGTGAAACGCTATATAAATGTAAGTGCTCTTGCTATTTGTTTTAATGCACTGGCCAGATAATACTTTGTCTTTCCATGTCTCTTTTCTATTCTTCTTTTGGTCTATTTTGTAGGCCAGTTTGGTCTTTCTTATTATATTATTATTAATATAATGAATTATAATATTACAATAATTTATGTATTATTTATGCTACCATAATATAAAAATTATTTTTTGCATAAAATAGAGGTGACGAGGAGAAAGGTATCTAATGTGATAATTTATACACTGAGAATTCATCAAGGAACTTTATCTGTGGTGCTTCTATTAATAACAATGTTTGAATGGTTTTTTTTTTAAAAAAAATCTTGCAGCCCTAATAGCAAAAAAGCTTTATAATTTATTTTTTTCTTTGTGGTCTAAGTATAAAATGTTGGTATTCAGAATGGGCCTGTCAGATTATTTTGATAATGTAATAAACCGATAGTATGAAATGCATCCCTGTTATTTTAATTAAGGAAAATCGAAATTTATACGATACACCAGCTGGTGAGGTTTTAGAAAGGATAACTCACTATATATTAGCTATTTTAGTAGAAGATGAGTCTAGCACAGCCTAATGAATTCTAATTTCGCCTCATGGATCACCAATTTACTTATTTTATTATATCTTTAAAACATGTTTTTCATTTTATATAGTTTTTATGTGGCTCATTGCACATAACAATAAAAAGTAAGAAACAATATAGAAATCACTACAGAAATGGAGGTATTTAGGGGTATTAAAACAAGAATTATACAAAATCAGACTTATGCATTGAGAATATTCCTAAAAAGAAATGTTTTCACCAATCTCCAGATAAGGTGATTAATTTTATATGTGTACAGTATAAAAGTTTGCCACCTAAGTTGCAAAACTATAACCACTAAACAACCCAACTGACTGTATAAGATCAATTCATATTTTCTACAAATACTGTATAGAGATACATTTTCACTGTCAAACTGTAATCACATTCCTAGAGTATATATAACAATAGATTTTAATTTTAAATGGCTTAATTGGGCACATTTCTTATACGGAAGTGTGCACAGACTCAAACTTTCCAGATTATGTCCCTTAAAACATACCAGTGATTGTTCGTCGGAGGAGGCATCTACATAAATAACACTATACAGGGAAGATGAGGTAATGCAGAAACTTGTACAATGTGCAGTGTTTTCAAAAAGAATAGGTTGCTTGGATGATAAAGTTTGAGTTAGTATTGCTTTCAAGCTGCAGCTTCAGACATAGCACAAGAGAAGGAAGGCAAAAATTGTGTGGCAGCTGATCAAAGTCATCTGATGAACAGAGAGAATAGATGGGGCTCAAAAGCAGAACCTTTGGAAACAGAAGATCACAGGTTTAATTCTCACTTTTAGGTAAAAGTATAAGCTGAAAAGATCCACGATTGAAGCCCCGGAGAGCTGTCACCACCTGGAGCAGATAGTACTAGGTTTCAAGGATCAAATATGTCATTCAGTAGGAATCACTTTCATCTTTGCCAGACCATGCAAATGAGAACAGAAATAAAATGCGGAGTAAATGATATGATAAATTGCATGGTTCTTTGAATAGATGCCAAGACTTAATTATTAACAAATCAAACGTAAACATTTTCAAGATGTTTTTTTTTCCTGAATGGTCAGAATCACTGGAATCAGTATATCCAAAGAAGCAGGATAGTCCTAAAATGAATTACAAAGCAAGATGGAACATTCAGAGACTCGATTTTGAAAAAAACTGAACCCCCAAACTCAAAATGTTTGTTAAAGTTTTGTATACTAGTTGCTGGAGACATGTGATTCAGGAATCAAGCAAGTTAAATATGGTATGACTAATTGGATACAGAATGTAGATACAAAAACTGATATGCAACAAAGGAGGATATCCAGGGTTGGGCTACAAATTTTTTAGCAAAGAGTTCTCTACCCGGTTGCTGGGTGGGCATGGGCGTGGTGGGCATGGCTTAGTTGGCCTCCTGCACCACGACGGGGTGTGTGTGTTTTCACCCTCCCCAGGCCTGTTACTGGCATTCTCAAACTTCTTGGAGGCCCATTTTTCGCCCTCCCCAAGGCTCTGTGTGTGCCCTGCACTTACCTGCATCCCAAATGGGCCACGTGGGGACTCCTGGGTGGGGGGGCAGGGTGGGGGGGCAGCCAGTAGTGGGATTTGGGGGTTCTCCAAACTGCACAGATTATTAGCTAGGGGCTCGCCCGAATCCAGGGGTGGGATTCTACCAGTTTGCACCTATTCGCTAGAACCGGTTGTTAACATTCTAAGCAGTTCGGAGAACCGGTTGTTAGAGGAAATTACCGGTCTAATCCTGTAAGGAAGGCAGGAAGGAAACATTCTGGTGTTGCTTACAGAAACTGCCTCTCCGTTAACCCTTATTACATTCTTGGCAGGACTAGACTTCCTGTCTCAGGAACTTCTCTGGAGTTTTTTCCCCCTCCTTTGCTGGTACTTTGCTTGTCTGGAGTGACCATTCAAAGTTACAGTGGCACTGAAAAAAGTGACTTATGACCATTTTTCACACTTATGACTGTTGCAGCATCCACACAGTCTTGAGAGGCCAGGCGAGGAGATGCGTGCCTTGATGTGAGTGATGTTGAGTTGACCACGCCCAGTCAATAACATGACCACCAAGCCATGTCCACCCAGTCACATGACCACCAAGTCACGGCCACCACCTAAGCTACGCCCACAAAACCGGTTGTTAAAAAATTTGAATCCCACCCCTGCCTGAATCCCTGCAAACCCCCAGCAGCCCATCCCTGAGGATATCAGTAGAAGATAAATTTACTATGGATATTAGACTTAGGAAGAAAACTGGTTTAAAATATTTCATTTATGGTATAATACTTCAATATTGACTGCTAAAATAAATGCCAAAATGATGAGGCAGAAGAAGAATTAGTAAAGGTTCTAACCAAACTACGCTAGCAAATCTAGAGAATGATACGGAGGCCAACAGATTGGAAAAGATATATCTATATATCACTATCAGAAAAAGAAAGACTTAACCGAGTGTGCAAACTATTGTATATTATTCTTAATTTCACATGCTAGGAAGATAATACTCAGGAGCATCTAATGCAGATTAGAGTTCTATATATAGAGGGAGATGCCATATGTTCAAGCTGGATTTGGAAAAGTTCAAGGAACATATGATGTTATTGTGATGGAATCTGGATGATTGAGAAAGCCAAAGAAGTTACTATGTGCTTCACTGATTATAAAAAAGCCTTTGATTGTATTGATCATGTCAAGCTGTATACGCCTAGCAAAATCCCAGAGTGGTTATTGTTTTCATATGAAACCTTTATACAAGTGAGGAAGCTAGAGGACAGAATGTCGTGAAACAGACTAGCTGCCAGGTTGGCAAAGGGTGAGATAAGGCTATATACTTCCTTTTTATTTATTCATCTTATGTGCACAATATATACTGAGGGAAACTGAATTGGAAGAAGATGAATGTGCTTATAAAATTGGAGAAAAAAATATCAATAACTTGTACTACACTCAGGACACACCACTCTGACAGTCCAATGTGCAAACAGTCTCCAAGTTCTACGAATGAAAGGGAAGGACAACAGTGACAAAAATGAGGCTAAAATTAAATATAAAGTTTACCAAAATACCAAACTAATGACAATACTGTATATAAAACAACCAGCCTCAGAATTGATAATGAAGACATCAAAATAGTGGATAGCTTCTGCCTTTTAGGATCAAATGTATCAATTGTAAAGGAACAACAATCAAGAAAACATACTGCCGATTAGCACTTAATTTACCCAATTAAGTGCCAATCTGCAGTATGTTTTCTTGATTGCTGTTCCTTCATGACTCTCAAGGTTTCAGATTTTGGACTGTGTCTATATCTATAAACATTAAAATCATTCAGCAATGGTTTTTCCTGTGACATTCTATCAGTGAAATTGGACTTTGAAGAAGCTATAGAGAGAGTATTGACATTTTAAAACTTTGGTGGATAACCAGGAAAACAAATAAATGGATCATCAAACAAATAAGTCCAGAATTTTCACTCAACACAATTGAGCACACTTAGATTATTCTATATGCTTTGTGAAGATCTGCCCTTATGGAGTAGTCTGTAATGTTGGAGAAGTGGAAGGAAGGAATAATAATAAAAAAAAGGAGTGGCAAGAACAGTGGATTTGGTTAGGATTCTAACCAAATTTTAGTCAGTCCTGAGTGATTAGATTGGGAAGAAATCTTCCTGGAAAAAATCTATCTGTGTGTGTGTAAGGTTAGGTGCCATCATTGATTTGATGACACATAATAAACCAAATAGTAAATAATTCCAATTATTCATATTATGAAATGGCCCTTCCTTAAAATACCAGGCATACAGCATACTGCAATTAAACTGTAGAATTTATCTTCCATAGGATGCAACAAGGTTGATCAATTTAGACAGCTTCAAGGGAAAATTATACAAATTTCCTGGAATACAAGACTTTTGGCTGGCAGTTAGCCAACAAGAAAAGAAGATACTGCATATCCAGCTGGTAAATTTTCCATAGGGGTTTATTTTCCATTCTGGAAAATGGAACGGCACATTATACATGTCTTGGCTCTGATTCAGCAGTAGTTTTTGGTCTCATTTGGATAGGGGATATTATGCAGAAATGTTAAGAAATATATTCCAACTTTGAATAGTTTTTTTTTTTTCGTTTAACTACTTAATGTTTGACTTTTAAATAATTACAGGATGTTGATTAGTCAGACCAAAGTCAAGCTAAGTTAGCCTTCTATTGAAGGTGAAAATTAGCCAGGTAACTCTGGATAATTCAAAGCAGGACATCATGGTGACAGTTGTTTTATCTTTTGCAGTCAGTAATATTATTCAGGTAATATTTTGGTAATAGAGATAGTTCTCGACTTACAACAGTTCCTTTAGTAGACACTAACGTTCAAAGTTACAATGGCACTGAAAAATGTGATCTACAACCATTTTTCACAGCTATGATCTTTGCACCATCCCCATCAGTGGTGGGATTCAATTTTTTTTTACTACCAGTTCCTGTTTCTGTCCTTCAAGGAGATGAAGGTGGGGAGTGGTTACTTCTTCCATTTAAGGGAGTGCTAAGGGTGAATGAATGAATGAACCTTCTAATCCAAACATAAGAGAAAGGGAATCATCCTACAGATCCTTAGCACCCCCTTAAATGCACTCCCCACCTTCATCTCCTTGAAGGACAGAAATAGGATGGAAATCCACCTCCTGGATTTCTCCAGGCAAACCCCAAAGACACTGTTCCCTCTCTCCCTCCTCCCTACTTCTTTCGCTAAGCTTCCCAGAGGATTCTCCTGCTGATTCATTCATTCAGCTTCCTCCTCCCCCGCCAGTCTGTATTCTTAGGGAACTGACGGAGGGAATGAGAATAAACAAAGCTTAAAAAGAGGGGGGAAGGTCCATGGAGGAATTTTGGGTGGCTGGAGCAAGAGGAGGGGTTTTGGGTGGCTGAATGAGCCAAGAGAGTCCGCTTGAAGAATGCAGGCGGGAGGAACAGACTCTGACGAGACCGTGACCCAAAGCTCTGGGACGGGAAGCAAAGCGGGGCGTGGGATGGGAGAGAAACAATGGCATCACCCTCCCGCCGCCACTTCCATCTACCAAAGCCTGAATGACTGGCACCGACTTGCAGGACATTGTCGACGCAGCCACCGTCAAGCAAAGTGATGCCCCTGCGGAAGGACAGGCGGTTCTCATCAGCTGTGGGGTGTGTCCAGGCGCTGCTGGCAGCACTCTGAACATGGCATAAGCTGCAGCAAGGGCAGAAGGGAAAGTGACGGTGGCAGAGGAAGCGGCGACCGACAAAGGTCCCTCGATGCAAAGTGGCCCCTGCCGTCATCCACACCACCGGCCACCAGCCCACTGATCTGGCTTGCAGCCAGCACCATACCTGGGTCTGAGGCAAAGGCGCTTGGTGGGGGTAGGGAGCTCTCTGCGCTCCGCCATGATCGGCCATTAGGAGCGGCCTGGTGGTGAGGCATAGCTGCCTGCGGACCACTCTAGGCAAGGGTGCATGTGGGGGAAAAATTTAAGTCACCCCCGAAAAGATGGCCTAGCCGTCTTTTCGGGGATCAGAGAAAAATAAGGCCCGGCCTTATCTTGTGAGAAACACGGTATTAGATTGTTGATTTGTCAAATATTCGAACTATAGTTTTCTCTTTTCTTTCAAACCGGGATTCTTTTAATTTTGTGTTTTTACCTTTCTGTCATATTTTGTGACAGTATAATTTTTTGTTTTTACCTTTCTGTCATGTTTTACAGTAATTAATATGAAAGTTGGAAATAATACAGTATGTATTATGTTTATTATAAAGAAAATATATACACTCAAACATAGAAGATCAAATTTTACAAAAATCTGAACAGAAGTAAAACAAAACCAATCTGTCCATCTTTATTTTTGTGCAATGACAATGAACTGTGAATCTATGATTCCTCACAGGATTTAAAGAACATTTTTATAAGAAAAACGTACAGAAAACACAACCCTTACATTTTATGTATTTATTAGACAATTTTATTTAGCTGCTCAAGTGATGTGTGACTCAGAGCAGTAAAAGGTAAACAGAAGTAAAAACAACAGATGGCAATAAAAATGTTAAATATAATAAATGATATTGTGCTAAATGCAATTTAAAACAACCCAAAACAACTAGAAGCAATTATCCAGTCAGCTGTAGAATCTCCTAAAAACCAATGCCTAGAAAATGACACATCTTTGGAGTAAGCAGATTTGGGGCCATTGAAGTTTGCAGAGGATTCTTGTACCCTAGGGCACTGTAATGGTAGAGAACACTTTGACATCTCCTAGGCCAGGCCAGATGCTGCTTAATGATTATAAGAATTATACCTGGGAGTATGTTCCACTCCACCCTCTCAAATCTTTTCAGAGAGGCAGAACTAATCAGAGACAAATGGGTCCCCAAATAACCAGGCTGTATTTCAGGTAACAATCAATGCTTTGAATTGCACCTGAAAACTGGCAGCCTGTGCAGCTCAGAAAGAACAGTGTTACATGGGCATATCAAGGTGTTCCTAAAATTAAACTACTTGCACTGCTGTAGCTTTTTTATGATCTTCAAGTGCAGCTCTATATAGATGCATTTCAGGAATGAGGCGTCTCAACTCAGAATTATGCATAATTGGTGCATAAGATGGGCCATCTGATCCATAGTTTCCACCTACTCCTCAAGCAGGACCTAGAAATCCAGGAGGACTTCTAAACTGCTCACATGAATCTAACTTTCCAAAGATGGAAATGCACTGAGTTCACATCATCACAAAATCCATTCAGTCTTGCTAGGGCTGTGTTTGTTATTGTTCTCCCTCACCCAGATCTCTACCGCCTCTCACCACCAAGAAAGATTCTCAGTGGCCAGCCATTGGTTGAAATACACCACAAGATATCATAAATATGCTGTGTCAATGGATGACCTCACCTAGTAGATTTTAATCAGGAACAGGGAGAAAACCAAGCCCTGGGATACTCAACCAAGACCAAAGGATAGACCTCTCCTTCCATCAACACTATCTGAAACTGACCCTGGAATAAAGCAGAGAACCCAACATAACACCGTGCCTTCTGTTATCAAGTTCCTGCATCAAAGATGATAGATGGTATCAAAGACTACCAAGAAATCAAAGACAGCCAACATGGATGCACATTCCTTAACTTGTGAGCAAGTTCAATCAGTGCCATACCAGTACTGTACCCATGCATGAAATCTGACTGAAAGGGGTTCAGGATGTTCTTTCTCTCTGAGATTCATCTAATGTCCAATATTTGCATAGTCATCTTCATAGTGTGAAAATATGGTTATCTTCATCCCATAATGATACAACAAAGTATGCTCCAGCACGATGCTGGGTCCAGGCAAGAGTGAAACAAAGGCTTCCCCCAACCCAACTAGAGGTCAATTCAGTGGCCAATCAGGATTACAGATGTGATCACATGACATGAACTACATTTCCCATGAGGCATTAACTACATTTCCCATGAAGCATCCTCTTAAAGGGACAGCTCCCAATTCCCAATTCCCAACTAACCATATACTGTCTAACAAGCACACAGGTAATATATTTCTGAAGCTGCTGATTCAGAATTCCTCTTTCTTCTAAATAGAACTCTATTTAGAAGGAATCCCAGAGGTCTTCTGGTCCACCCACTTGCTCAAACAAGTACCTATCCACTTAAGCTCTGGAGTGTTCTACTGTCTCTACATTGTACACACAAGTTTTCACATGTCTACTCCATGTGAGTTTGGGCAACCCCAGCATTCTCTGCCCCTGCTGCTGCACATTTCAGGCTTACCACAAGCTCTCCTGGAGAACAGAGAAAGGATCATATCCTGCTCTCCTAACAGCTTCTTTAGCCCAGAATGATAGAATAACAGAGTTGAAAGGGACCTTAGAGGTCTTCTAGTCCAACCCCCTGCTCAAGCACAAGACCCCATTCTGGACAAATGGCTATCCAATCTTTTCTTTAAAGCCTCCAGTGGAGGCAAACTGTTCCACTGGTTAATTGTCCTCATTGTTCGGAAGTTTTCCCTTAATTCAAGGTTGCTTCTCCTCTTGATTTCATCTGTTGTTTCTTGTCTTATCTTCTGGTGTTTTGGAAAATAAGTTGACCCTTGTTTCTTTCTGGCAGCCCCTCAAATATTGGAATATTGCTATCATGTTCACCCCCAGGTCTTCTTTTCTCTAGACTAGCCATACCCAGTTTTTACAACTGTTCTTCATATGTTTTAGTCTCCTGGCCTTTAATCATCTTAGAACAGAAGCAGTTGACCAAAAAAATATAGAGGAATGTTCTACTTTCTACAATGCTGGTAATAGCAGTAGCGCTTAGACTGATATACTGCTTCACAGTGCTTTACAGCCTTCTCTAAGCAGTTTACAGAGTTAGCATATTGCCCCCCAACAATCTGGGTCCCTAGCATTATATAAGAAAACACAAAACACAAAATCCCAGATCTACTCAAATGGTGCAAGTAAGTAGAAAGGATCGATTAAAAAAATCATTAATAAAATAGAAGCTGAAAATTGGTACAGAATTTAATTTTTCATATATATACCATAAAATGGATATACGATAAATACCATGTAGCACAGAAGTGGTATTCAGCAGGTTCTGACCCGTTCTAGAGAATCGGTGGTGGAAATTTTAAGTAGTTCGGAGAACCAGCAAATACCACCTCTGATTGGCCCCGCCCCCATCTATTCTCTGCCTCCCGAGTCCCAGCTGATTGGCTGGGTCTTCTTTTGTTGCCCTGCATAGGAGAACAGAGCTGGAAAGCAGGTTAATGGGGTGGGGAGGGAATGGGGATTTTACAGTATCCTTCCTCTGCCACACCTACCAAACCACACCCACAGAACCGGTAGTAAAAAAATTTGAATCCCACCACTGATGTAGCACTAAACACTTAAATTTGCCAGACTCCCAGGAAATGAAAGAGATGAAAGGCAAAGAATGATAAGTCAAAATTGGCCCTCAAATGCAACCATGATATAGAAAGGCTCATATCCTTATGGTAAAGAGGCAGCCTATACCATAGAATTAGATAGATAGCATGCCCATATAGCTTAGCTATCAAATTTGAGGCCTGGACTATAAATCTAAACAAAAATATATGGAGGTACAGATAAAATGGACTTTGAAAAACCCAGTAGAGGGAAAAGCACAAAGAACGAGTGATCATGATATTGGGTTCATTAGTGACCAGTGATTTCCAAAGCAGGAATGCAGGGTGTAGTGTACTCATGTACATACTTCTAATACTGCATTCCTATTGGGTAGTTAACATAGCTTAATGATTGGTTAATAATGACAGTTTCAGATTGGCCGCCTAAGCAGCGGGAAGTTTAAATAAATGCCATTGGTTGCGAGCCGCGAGCAGCCACTATAAAAAGCGCTGCTGCGGCTCGACTTTAGTTGAAGTTATGGAATGCTAATAAAGAGCTGAATTCAACTCCGGTCTTCGAGTCTGTTTTATCTGGCCATAGAACACTGGCGACGAGGATGGGATCGGTGGAACAAAGACCGTAAGCACGTGGCAACGACAGCTGAAAGACCCACGAGATGGCCGGGAAACAATTCACCACCCGCACCATTCAACCCAGCCGAAGAAGACTGGGAATCATATATTGACAGATTCCTGATGTTTTTAGAAAGCAACGAACTGCAAGGAATCACTGACCAGAGGAAGAGAGCTGTATTCCTGATGCATTGCGGCCTGACTATTTTCAAAATGGCGAAGGCATTAGCAAGACCCAATGATGTTAAACAGATGGCATGGCCAGACCTGAATAGAATGCTGAGGAACCATTACGCGCCTGTCGTGTCCAATCTCATTAGAAGACATGAATTCTACAAGCGTGACCAACAAGAGGGCGAAAGTATTGGAGACTTCGTAGCAGCGCTAAGGGACATTGGGGGGGGGCATGCGAGTTCCTCAACATGGATGAAGCCATGAGGGATCGCATGGTCCTTGGATTGAGAGATGCTACCCTACAGAGCAAACTGCTAAACCGACCCAACATTACCGCAAATGAAGCCATCGCTGAAGCAACTGCAGCTGAAGCAGCAAAGAAGTCCGCGGCAAAAATGAAGCAGATGAATACAACCAACAGCCTGAGCCAAAATAGAGAAAAGAAAACAGAGGGGGGCCAGAAGCATACTACCACAACCTCTCACCATGAAGAGATTGAATCATCAACCGAGTCCGAAGAAGACGAAGAGGTAAACAGACTCCACTCAGAAAGAAACAGGAGAGAGAGACAAGGGAGAAAACCTGAATTTCAGAGTGCGGGATGTGGGGGAAATCACCTGCGTTCTGAGTGTTGTTTTTTGGATGCCATCTTCAGGCATTGTGAGAAACGGGGGCACATTGCAAGGGTCTGCTGAAATAAAAAGAGCTATAGTCCCAAAAGACGAGGCAGTACCCCCCCCCCCAGAATTAAGGAAAAGCCAACTGGAAGTCGCTGGAGCCGGGAACATAGGAGTCAACGGCTCAATGAGAAGGAAGAGACACATCAGACAATCACTATCGGGACAGCCAGAACAACAAACACTAAGAAGGTTCGAGTCAACGTCCAGATAGAAGGGGAGCCATGTGAGATGGAAGTAGACTCCGGTTCATATTTATCAATGGTATCATGGAACACGATAAAAAATTTGATACCAGACATACAACGAAAACAACTCGAAGAACAAAGCCTGATCATCAAAGACTACCAGGGAAACAAGATACCCGTGGTAGGATTGGGACATTTCAAGGTAAAGTTTAAAAAACACACCGAAATTCTTCCATTAACCATCGTTGACCGAGATCGCCCCAGCCTGCTCGGGTTAGAATGGTTCGAGCCTCTAGGAATCGAAGTGACAGGAATCAACAGCGTTGCCCTGACGGACTGGGAAAAAGACCTGATGGAGGAATTCCATGACGTATTCGACGGGACCTTAGGCAAGTACCGTGGGACTCCTATATCATTTAGCCTAAACCCGAACATAGCCCCTATCAGGCTTAAAGCCAGATGCGTACCATTTGCATTGAAGCCTAAAATTGATGAGCAACTGAACAAGCTTATCGCACAAGGGGTGTTAGAGCCAATCGACCATGCGAGATGGGAAACCCCGATTGTAACCCCCATAAAACCAGACGGGTCTGTGCTCATCTGTGGTGACTATAAGGCCACCCTGAACCATGCATTGCAACAGAGCGCATATCCCGTCCCAGTAGTCCAACATCTGCTACACTCACTGCGGGGAGAAAAGATCTTTACGAAGCTCGATCTCGCGCAGGCATATCAACAGTTACCAGTTGATTCCGAGATGGCAGAGGCACAAACTATCGTAACACATAGAGGAGCCTTTAAATGCAACAGATTACAATTCGGTGTCAGCATGGCCCCCGGCGTTTTCCAAAGCCTGATGGAACGCCTCCTCCAAGGATTAAAAGGGGTGGTTCCCTACTTCGATGATGTACTAATATCAGCCAAAGATAAAAAACAACTAAAAGACCGATTAAGGGCAGTCTTGTTGAAATTTAGAGAAGCAGGACTCAAAGTCAAAAAAGAGAAATGCCAACTTGCCACAAATCAGGTCGAGTTCCTAGGATACCTTATTGATGAAGCAGGAATCCACCCCACAAAAAAAAAAAAAAAAAAAAACCCACGAGCAATAAAAGAAGCTCCCAGCCCCAAAAACGAAATGGATTTGCAGGCATTTTTGGGACTCATTAGTTTTTATCATGTCTTTCTGCCACAGAAGGCAACAATAGTGGAACCACTGCATAGACTCCTCGATAAAAAAGCCATCTGGAAATGGGGCCACCAAGAAGAAGCCGCATTCCAAAGAATCAAGGACTTAATCACATCTAAATCTGTATTGATCCAATACAGTGACACACTACCCCTGACGGTCACCTGTGACGCTTCACATTTCGGCGTAGGCGCAATACTCAGCCACACACTACCAGATGGCAGAGAAGCACCGATCGCTTTTTATTCCAAAACGTTGACCAAAACCGAAAGGAACTACAGCCAACTGGATAGGGAAGCCTTGGCAGCCATCTCGGGGGTAAAACGCTTCCACGAATACCTATATGGTAGGACATTTTCCTTAATCACCGACCACAAACCACTACTGGGAATCCTGGCCGGAGACAAGGCCACCCCCAACATCCTATCTCCAAGAATGACAAGATGGTCGGAATTTCTCGCAGCCTACAATTACAAGCTCATTTATCGACCAGGAAAAGCCATACCCCACGCAGATGCATTAAGCAGTTCACCACTACCAGGTCATGACGACGACCTAGCTCCCACCACGCATACCCTACAAATTGAAACGATTCCTAATTGGCCCCTCACCGCATCGGATATAGCAAGGGAAACAGCAAAAGATGCACTGATGGCCCGAATACTGAACTGGGTGGGACGGGGCTGGCCGGAAAATGAAAAAAACCGAGACTTTTAAACCATTTAAAAACTGGCAAACTGAATTGTCAATTGAGAAAGGATGCATTATGGGGAGATTGGGTGGTTATTCCAAAAAAAAATTACAAGAAGATGTACTAAACATGTTGCATGAAGGACACCCGGGCATGGTAAAGATGAAGTCCCTGGCCAGAAGCTACGTCTGGTGGCCAGGAATAGATAAAGACATTGAAACCTGAGTCAAAACATGCAACAAATGCCAGTCATCCAGACCCACTCCCCCCTCGGCACCAGTCCTTGACTGGGAGACACCCAGAGGCCCCTGGTCAAGGATCCACATAGACTTTGCTGAACCCACAAAGGGATATAATCTAATTACTTTGGATGCCTACTCCAACTGGTTAGAAGTCAGCATCATGAGTTCAACAACAACGGAAGCCGTCACCAAACAACTAAAGAAACTTTTCGCCACCCACGGTCTACCAGATGTAGTAGTATCGGACAATGGGCCACAGTTTATAGCCTTGGCTTTTGAACAATTCCTCGCAGAACAAGGAATAAGACATGCTCTGACAGCGCCAGCTCATCTGGCGGCAAACAGAAGGGTGGAACGCATGGTTCGTTACACAAAAGAAGCATTAGAAAAACTTGAAGGAAACGACATGCAAGAAAAAATCAACACCATGCTCACCATCCAACATATAACGCCATGCTCAGCAACAAACAAGAGCCCAGCTGAACTGTTAATGGGCAGGAAGTTGCGCTCCTATTTGGACAGGCTACACCCCACTTACAACCCTGAAAAGCCACCAGACTCTTCCAGTAAGTACTGCTCTTTTTTGCCAGGCGACCTGGTATATGCAAAAAACCTTACCGGAGAACCGTTGTGGTTACCGGCAACAACCACACAAATTACAGGTCCCCGATCATACCGACTAGTAACAACTGACAGCAGATCGTGGAAAAGACACATCGATCAATTACAGTCATGATACATCAAATGCAACACCGAGACTTCCCGCAACATGGAACCAACAATTCTACAAGCACCACCAGAAATTAATCAAAAAAACCAGAGCGGGGGGGACCTTTAAATAATAAAGGAAATGAAAAATCTCCAGTAACAAACCACCAACCAGAAGCAGAAAACCCAGAAAAAAATAAAAATTACTTACAATTAGATGAAGTTGAAAAAAGAGAGCTGAAGGAGAACCAGGAAAGAAGCAGCCAAGCCGACTCTACCTGCCTGCACACATTGCAGAGGAACAACAAGGACCATCCAATCAACCCAACAAGGCACGGCAGGAGCGGCATGGCTGAGGCACCCTTCCAGGTGGTTCCAAGGAGAAGAGCGGAGAGGACAGCGGGCCTGTCCGAACCGGCAGAGGCCAACGCAGAGACTGAACTGCGCAGGTCAACAAGAACTCACAAAAGCCCTGCCTACTTGCGTGACTACGTCACGTAACGTTGGAGCAAACCAAGAGGGGAGGGGTGTAGTATACTCATGTACATACTTCTAATACCGCATTCCTATTGGGTAGTTAACATAGCTTAACGATTGGCTAATAACGACAGTTTCGGATTGGCTGCCTAAGCGGCGGGAAGTTTAAATAAATGCCATTGGTTGCGAGCCATGAGCAGCCACTATAAAAAGGGCTGCCGCGGCTCGACTTTAGTTGAAGTTATGGAATGCTAATAAAGAGCTGAATTCAACTCCGGTCTTCGAGTCTGTTTTGTCTGGCCATAGAACACAGAGAATGTAAATGTGCAGTTGTTATCAACAGGTCATTGTGGGAAAAAGGAAGTGAAGACTTTGCTTCATAGAAGCTTGGAAAAAGCTTTACTGGCTTTGAAGTAGGAGAGTATGCATTTTGTTATCAGCCTCAGACCTGCTCATGAATAACTGAATTATCAATCCTTTCAGAATTACAATAAAGAATTAGCCCTCAACATGTTTGCTCAAGTCCATGAGGATCTTCAATCTTATTCATCTGTGTCTTGTCCAAAGATAGGAGGGATGGGAGGGAAAAGAACAGTGTCACAAAAGACAAATAGTAGGATGTTAAGTTGGAAAAATAACTGCCCAATACAAAGCCAGGTCACCAGAGTTAACAATCTGACTTGCACCTGAATCCTCAGGAGTTTTGTAAGGAGAAAGACAAGGGAAACAAGTAAACAAAGAAGCAAGCAGGTGGAAATGTAGTTTAGGCATCTGCTCTGTTTGTTGCAGTAAAGAATATGAATTATATATTGTATTAATATTCTGCATAGGTATTAGTCTCTCTCTCACACACACATACACACACATATAACCCTTCCTTCCTTCCTTCCTTCCTTCCTTCCTTCCTTCCTTCTGTAAAAAGTTAGCACCCATCCATCTCTTAGAAGAATGAAATATTCTAGGAAATATTAAAAAGGCACAATATTATATTTTCCCTGGATGTGAAAAGGAGAAATATGTTTTTAAAGACAACCAGCTCCCTGCCCCCCATTCAGCTCCAGGGTGATGGGATTAAGACGTGGCTCCCAGGGTGATAGGATTAGCCCTCACTCAGATCCAAACAAGGACAAAGCCATTAAGCCATAACAGAAATTGCCCAAAGCTCCTTCATTACAACACCCATTCAACCAAACTTGGGACTCAAGACAACCTACAAAGTTACCTCTGCATGGCTCCCATGGGAATCTGACAACCAATCAGGATATATTTCCTGCTACAGGAACAGGAAGCAAGTTCAAAGCCCAACGGAGAGTATAAATCTCTCTCACTCTCCATTCCATGTGGTCAGCTACCTAGAATCACATGTGCTTGGTGGTTCTGCTTCACCATTAAACCATCTTTCCAATCAGCTTCCATGTTTCCAGTGTCTTTCTTCCCACTTGGAACTGAACCCAGATGGACATTTATTCCAACACTTCCTTCCTCCCTCCTCCCTATTCTACCACATCAAATACCACATAAAAATTAAAGGAACTCCTTTGTGAGGTAGACCTGTTGTGTACCTACTTTCAGTTTGATCAGAAAAATAATTCTACATCATAATTCCAACTTAAAGGAACACCTATGCAATAAGAACAAAATAAAGCAGATTATATATAAAAATAATATTACGAAGCATGCAAAATTGAGTTAAATTAGTAGAGCAGAACATTTACAAAACATAAGTCATCTGAGGAAGATTTAGCAAATATCCATGATGGACTAAGATTCTCCACCCTCAATGAACATTAATCAGATTTTTTTTTACTAATCTCCACTTTTTGTGCTTTTCCAATCACTTTTAAAGGATTTTCTCACAATGTAGTCTGTTGGCAGGCACATTTTTCCTTAGCATGCACTTTTTTTGTATTTTTATAGCCAATAATTGAATATTTTTATATTCAATAACTAAGACATACACTTTTCATTCCAAATTGGTTCAAAGTTTTCCAAAGCACACAACTAGCTTTTGTTCAAACAAATACAGTCATATATCAGATCAGCAATATTTTTATGGGTAATAATGATCTAAATCATACCAAAGCCCGTCTATGAATTATGGATACTTTTGGCAGTCAAGAAAATCTATCTTCTCAATAGCGGTATAAATTTCAGTAGTCTTCATGCATACAGAGATAAGACTCTCAGACAGAGAAAAGTTCAAATATTTACTTGTCCTTTATCATGCATTGTGGAGGAAGGCTGAAATGATAAATTCTGAAGTCCAAAAGTTCATCCTTGATAATCTTTCATAGTTATGCCCTCAGAATATTATGCTTATCTATCTATCTACCTCTCTTCTTTTCCCTTGTTGTTTTCATTCAAACAAGCTGACTCCATCATAAAACAGAGACTCCCACTAACAAAATCCCATAATTAACTTTACAGGGCCTAACTGTAATCATATGCATAGTAATTTGGCATAAGCTTCAACTAAAGTTCAGTTGGCTGGGTGAACCAAAGTTGAAGAATGCGCTGACCTTTAAGCAGTGTTTCAGCTCTTAGAAATGCAATTTCTAATTAATATTTTTCACTGGAAATGCAAGCAGGAGACGGGTTAACCTATGAATCCACTACTGTATTTACTGGGTTCTGCATGCATTTGGGATTGACCATTTCTTTTATAAGGAATGTTGAAATACAGATAGCCATCAATTTATGATCATAATGGAGACTGGACAGCCACTTGTTGAAATGGTATAGGGTCTCCAGCTTGAGCAAAGGGCTGGACTAGAAGACCTCCAAGGTCCCTTCTTTATTCTATTCTATTCTATTCTATTCTATTCTATTCTATTCCATTCCATTCCATTCCATTCCACTCCACTCCACTCCACTCCAATTTCTACAACGTAGAGAATAATCTCCTGAATAATAAATTCTTTAACAATGCAGCCTAGAATGTAGTAGCCATAATCTTTTATGAACTACATTACCCTTAAATAAACCATTTTTTCCCAATCTCATTCCTTGTCATTTGGAGATACTATTTATAATCTATAAAAATAACTCCCTGTGGGTATAATGTATTTGTGTGTGTGTGTGTGTGTGTGTGTGTGTATCTATATATATAAAAGCAAACTACCACTCATGCATCATCACAAAATCTCCAGAACTGTAAAGCCTACAAACTTGAAATTTGGCACGTATGTTCTTCTTGGCTTCTAGGTGCTCACTAAGAAAGGATTTTTCTAAATGACCATCAGAGCATTAATATTTCGTATATTATTATTAACATGCTCTGATGCAAAGGAGTTCTACTCCCCCTCCTCACTTGAAAAGAAATCTGTTTCAAATGCAAAACACAAGCAGAGGAGTTTCAGTTTCAGTTTCAGAGCACCAAGCAGCTTTAGTACAGAACAGTTGAGCTAAGCCATGCCCAGGCTCCTTGCTGTCTCCTTCTTGCTCACACAGCAAATACTGTTTTACTTTCCAAACAGCCCTCAACTCTCTCACACAATAACAGGATGCTAGCCAGATGAATACCAATGGATGTTGTTAGACAGAGGCAGAATTTTTCCCCTTATTTTCCTTCCCAAAAACTAAGCCTGATCACGTGTGTATGTGTGTGTGTGTGTGTTTTCGTAGATTTTCACTGGTACAGGTATGCAGGTTTTGGCGTGTTCGGGTCTTTTCCCGTGTAAGATTGAGAGTATCTTGGTGACGTTTCGACGAGGTCCCACTCACCATCTTCAGGCTGGTGCTTTCGGCTTTGTGCTTGTGCGAGCAAAGTGTGATCCGAGCTGCCGACTTTCTATAAATACTGGTGGGGAGGTGTGGCATGCTGGCTCTGTCATAAGTGGGCTGGTTGGCTGTGTTGTTATTTCTTGATTGGTTGATGGAGTTGTTGTTTGCAGATTGGTTGGCTTTTTCGTAAGAACCTGTGTGGCTGAGGTACTGGCTGTGTGTCTATCAGCCTCCTGTGTTGTAATGACCTGGGTAATGGGCTGTGTGACCTTCTGAGTTCTATTGTTGTGACATCCTGGGTCTTGTGCTGTAATCTCCTGGGTCGTTGGCTGTGTTGCAACATCCTGAGGTTTTGTGGTGTAACCTCCTGAGTTCCATGATGTGATATCCTGAGCAGATGGCTGTGATGTAACGTTCCGGGTTTTGGTTTGGCTCCGAGTTTGAGGTGTGGCTATATGTTCATGGCATGTGTTAGTTTGCTTAGTTTGGGGGTCAGGGTGTGTGGCAACTGGTGATGCAGCCGTGGTCTGGTTTCTGGCCTTTTGTCTATGGGATGGATTTGGGTTTGAGTCTGGTGAGGGAGATTGGTGGTGGCATCATGTGTTGTTTTGGGTCTGGTGTTGGTTTTCGTGGCTGGGACTTGTTTGTTGATAAGGGCTAGTTTCCAGATGTCTGGTAGGCAGGAGGCATCGTCCCATTTATTCATGTTATGGGGGTGTTTCTCTATTTCAATGGCTTCCCTGATTATTCTCTTGTTGAAGTGTTCAGTATTGGAGAATAATTTGGTTCCCTCAAAATTAATTTCATGTCCTGTGGCTTTAAGGTGCTGGAAAGCCAAACCAAAACCTGAACTGTGTGTGTGTGTGTGTATATATATATATATATATATATATATATATATATATATATATATATATATATATATATATATATATATATATATATATATATACACACACACACACACACACACACACACACACACACACCCCAACCAGGCACCCAGATGAAACCTAGATTCCTAATAAATGATAGCTGTCTATTTACCCGAAGCCAAGCCGCACTAAAAGCCTCCAATACAGGAAACACAATGTTGCCAGCCAAGCAAGACAAAAAAAAAAATGCTACAAAACAGACAGAAGATATTAGAAATACCAATCAAGCAGAACACAGCAAACTCCAAGACCAATAAACACAGACCAAGACTCCCAACCAATCAGGATGAAGAAAAAAACCATTCTAACACAGCAGTAGGCTAGCACCAAATTTAAAACACAAACAGCTGTGAAAGCCTGACTCACAGGCGAACACAATACCCAAGCCTGATGATGGCAGATGAGATTCTGCTGAAACATTGCTACAACTTTAAAAGCACAACTATAATTAAGTGGGAAAATACTCGAACAAAGCTGAATACCATACATATAAATACCCATGAAAATTTAAGAATATATATATATATATATATATATATATATATATATATATATATATATATATATATATATATATATATATATATATATATATATATATATATAAAATACATGTATGTGTGCATATATTGTGTAATACAATATATATTGTGTTATAATTAGAATACAAAATATAATATAAATTATAAACATACATACACACATATATTTATACATGCACACAGATACATACCTACATACAATATATACACTTAATAAGAGCATGATATTTGAATGGAAGGAGAATATTGAAGTATATAAATGGGGACCAATAATAGCGATTACTGTAAGTTAAACACAAATTGTCAATACATTTGCATCATTCCAATAGGGAACAGCCTATTCTGTAATGTAAAATCTCTTTAAGAAGAGATTGAACAGCCATTGTCTGAAATGGTAAAGGGTTTCCTGCTGGAGCAGGGGTTTGGACTAGAAGACCTCCAGGGTCCCTCCCAACACTGTTATTCTGTAAAGAGATATAAAAAATTCTGTAGAGATGGAAATAAGTAGCTTAGATTTAGCAATTATTACTGTAATGAAATTTTGTGGTATGTAAAGTTTCCCCTGCGTTGAAACCAAACTCATAAAGAGCTATGATATACTGAATATCTGTGGAAAATGCCTTTTATACAAAATCAATGCTTATTCAAAGAATTGTAATGAATGTCTTTTTCCCCCAACCTGAGCTTCTTTATCCTCAAACAGGGCACAGAAATAGTATATTTAGAAGAAAAACAGCCCTGTATTTCATTTCCACAGCCCACCCCTTTCTCAAGAGCTTGAAAGAAACCCTTAAGAATATTGTAGAAACCTCTGATCCTGCTTTCACTCGAATATTTAGCAAACTTTTTTTTTTTAAAAAAAACTCTCTTTGTCTGTCTCTCTGTCTCTGTCTCTGTCTCTGTCTCTGTCTCTCTCTCACACACATACACACATATCAGGGAACCCAGTTGTAGCCCTAGGAAAGAATCAACAACCACAAAAGCAGACCCACATTCAGAAATGTAATTCTTCTGAAGTTTGGAAGCCAGCTACTATATATCATAGCACTTAGCAATAGCATTTAGACTTATATACAGTGCTTTACGCTTTATAGTGCTTTACAGTCCTCTCCAAGTGGTTTACAGAGTCAGCATATTGCCCCCAACAAGCTGGGTTCTCATTTTACCTACCTCGGAAGGATGGATTGCTGAGTCAACCTTGAGCCTGGTGAGATTCAATCTGCCAAATTGCAGTCAGCCGGCAGTCAGTAGTAGCCTGCAGTACTGCATTCTAACCACTGCACCACCGCAGCTCTTATGCTCTTGATGGTGAACCTATGGAACGCATGCCACAGGTGGCATGCAGACCCATTTGTGCTGGCACACGAGTTGCAGGCAAACTTATCTCACACTCACAGCTGATTTTCAGTGGGTTTGAGGCCTTTTTCGGCCTCCCAAAGGCTTGAGGAAGGCTTCTGCAGGCTTCTGGAGGCTTTGCAGGCCGAAAACTAGCCTCGTTTCATCACTTCCTGTTTTTCCAAAAATACCATGTGATGAAACGGGGCTAGTTTTCGGCCTGCAAAGCCTGCAGAAGCCTGCAGAAGCCTTCCTCAAGCCTTTGTGAAGCCTGAAAATCAGTGAGGCACAGTGCAGGTAAGGAGATGGCGGGGGTGGGGATGGAGGGATTGTGCACGCAGGCATAGGTTGCAGGGGCGGGCGGGCATTACCTTCTGGGTGCTGGCATGCGAGCATGAGTGCAAATTTTTGGCACAGGAGCCCAAAAAGGTTAGCTACCACTGTCTTATGCTTTCCTGTCACTTGGTTATGAACTATTATGAACAAATAATGGCTTTGAAGGAGAGGAGAAAGTGTTGCTATCAAAGTAACAATCAGGCAGGTGGAGCTTGAGCCCTTTCCAAGAAGCCAACAACATCTTAGACAAGCCCCTCCCTTATTCACACAAATAGATGTCTTATTCTGGTTTACCTTACAAGGCCATTTAAATGCAATTCTTTTCTGGTTTAAGTAAGCTGCTAAGAATTTGTAGTCTCGCCTTTGTTCTCTTACTCTTCTCAGTATTTGTTTGAGAATCAAGATTTCTTTATCTTTGTACGTGATTGTTCCATCTCTGGACATTCTATAAATGATATCCCGGACACTCCTTCTTGTAAATCGTATATGGACTTCTCTTGGGCATTTGTGGCGTCTCGCATAATTAGTGCTGACCCTATAAACTTCATCAAACTCCCTTAGAATGTCATCTTTGTCCTTTTCCAATAATCCAGCCAGTATTTCCGCCATTAGTTGTTCCAGGTCTTCTTCTCTGGATTCCACTACATTTTGGAATCTCAAGTATGTAGCCGCCTTGTCCATCTCTAGGTAGACCAGTGAGTTCTCCATTTCTTTACTCGTATTCTTTAATTCTTCATCTACCCTTTCTAATTTCCTTTCAGTTCGTTCAGTCCTTTTCTCTACCTCTTTTATTGTTGCTTCATTTTTCTCCAAGGCCTGCTGTAATATTCCAACTTTGTCCTCTACTTTAGAGATGTCCGCTTTCATTTCTGCTTTTAATTTCCCCATCTCCTCTTTTAGTTCATTGATATCTGCTCTCATCTCATTATGGTTTTTCATCATTGTTTCTTGCAGCTTCGTCATCGATTCCTGTAAAGTCAGCAAAATTAAGTGCTCATGGAACTCCCCAAAAGAAGAAAAAGAAAAACTACAAGGCTATCATATTTAATGCAATTGGCATAATAAAGAAAACATTATTTTTCCTTCCAAAACTCAGGGAAAAACTTAAACTTCTTATTTAGTGTCCTCATCTCTACACCATCTGCTGGGTCTCTGTTGTGGTCTCTGTTATTAGCAGTTTGGTTAGAAAGAAGTAAAATAAGATATGTAATCATGATAGCAAATGGCTACCAGAGCCCTGGCAGCTCATAGCAACGAAATTTCCCCACTGGGGACAGAAGAGTCAGGTTGACCCTGATGGATCTCATGCCATCAAGGTAGAAACAATGAAAGGCCTATTTTTTTCCCCTCAGACCTTGAGGGGAACAGACAGCTTTTCCAGAAACTGCCTCTCTGCTCCCATTTGAGTCTTAAATTCCTTTCATGATAATATTATGATTTAGATAAGAGGTTAGAAAGTACAGCTTTCAAATTGATGACATAAAGGTGGATGGATAGCAACTATGCTAGAGGGCAGGATTAAAATTCAAGAGAAACCATGGGCAGGAACCATGAGCTTCAACAGGAACAAATGTGAACCCTACTACTGAGAAGAGAAAAAAAATTGAAGAAATAAGTGTTGAATGGGAGGAAAACCATAGTGGATAAAAGTCCCTGCAGAAAAATATAAATGCTTTGGTGGATTACAATTTGAATATGGGCCAACAGTCTGATGAAACTGCTATAACAACAAATGTAACCCAAGGTTTCATCAATAGAAGCATTGTGTCAAATCAAGACAAGCTCATTTTCTAGGTCTGTCTAGAATATTGCAGAATGAGACAACTCACCATGGTCAACTCGCTGTGGGACAACTCAACAAATACAAAAGTTAAATTAATTTTGACAGAACTGTAGCCAATAATAATAAAATAAGGAATGTCTATCCAGAAATACAAAGGTTACAATAATTGAAACCAAAATGTGGTCACCCATAATAAAAGTACTTGAATGAAATGATCAATACAGTGTTGAATTGTCCCATGGTGAGTGGTCCTGCAACAAGTTGGCACAGCAAGTTGTCCTGCAATGAATTGGCTGTGGGTAGCTGGCCCTGGCGAGTTGGCTGTGGCAAGTTATCCTAGACATAGAATATTGTGTCCTGTTCTGACACTCCATTTTAAGAAAGGCACTAATAAATTGGGGATGATAAAGAGCCTGGAAGGAAAGTTGAAGATGTTGTATATATTTAGCCATAGAAGAAAAGTTTGTGAGAAGGTGTGATAGCAGTTTTCAAGTAGCAGAAAGCTTTAAGATAGAAGATGAGGCAAAAGTGTCCAGAATTATTTCAAAAGAAAGATAAAGAAATAATATGTTTATATTGCAAACAGTATTTGCTTGGACATCAGAAAAAAAATTCCTAACAGTAAAAACTGTTCCACAATGAGATGTGATAGGGTGGAAGGAATGGACTCTCTTTTACTGCTTAAGTCGAGGCTGTATGTAGGGTCATCTGTTAAGGATCGTAGTCACTGATCTCAAAATTCCTTCCAAACTATAAATTCTATTATTCTATTGCAACATTGGCAAGCCAGTCCAGATGACTTGGAAAAAATGGATTATTCTTCAGTGGAGCTTTTGAAGCAACAGTTTGGTGGGCAACGAATAGGGAGGAAAGAATTATTGCTTCAACTATGCAGTGGAATAAATATTGTGTGACGCCCTTTAAACTCCATAATTCCATAAACTGAAGCCAGTCTATCTATTTACCATATGTGAGCCATTGTGAATCTAGTTCAAAAGTTGCTCACTTGCAACATCTTGCTTTGGGGTATTCAAATTGTCTTGGACCTAATTTATCAATTGTATGGATTTCTTTTTCTAGCACAGCATCATTTGAACTGACAATGCAATGCTTTATCTTATAAGCAAAGCCTCTCTCTTTGCCAAGGAAAAAAAACCTCACTTTTTCCCCATTGCCTTTATACTTTAAATTAATCCTGACATAAATTATGAGAAAAGGGATTAGAAAAGCAGATGCCCTTTGGTCTTCTGGCTGCACTCCAAGCAGCCACAAAGAAATCTACAAAGCAGCACTTTTCTCCTGATCCTAATCTGCACTTTGTGTCACTTAATTGCTAGTGACAGCATAAAAATATGATGAGATTTAAATGATAGATGAATGAAAACAAGGTCATGGATCAGCAGCTCAGTGGACACCGGCAAAACCATTAACTACCTGACTTTTCTAAATTATGCCAGCTGTTAAATAAAGGGAAGTCAATATGTGTGTGAATGGACGGTTTGAAAAGTAACTCTCTTTCTCTCTCTTCTTTTTAGCAGAATCAGATCTGCCAGGCTTCCTTCCGTGGAAGTTGTATGTTGTGCAAATGAGCCTCTGCATTTCTACAGGCAGCTACTGTAGAAACTGGCAGAGCATAAAAACCACCACCATTCTTTAGACAAACAAAGCTGAGCTCTTTCTCTGCATTCATTTGTTTCTTGGTTTTTATTAATCTGAAGATAGATTATCTTAACAGATCTAATTCTCAAGTCTGGTGGTGGTATAAGATCATTCTTAGTATCGTAAGACAGAGGCTGAAAATAGTTCTGCTAAGTTCCAGAGGAAATTCTTGAACAAAAAACTGATGCTTCATTTGAGCCCAAAATCACATCTCTAATATCTTTTAAATCTGGCTCTGAACATCCACAGGTGGTATGGTATAGACCAGTGGTGGCTAACCTTTCTGGGCTCCTGTGCCAAAAATTGTGCGCACACTTGCGAGCGAGTGCTCACATGCCAGCACCCAGAAGGCAATGCGCGTGCCCCCCATGCACCCTGTGCATGTGCGTGCAATTCCCCCCACACCTCCACTGCCCCCTTACCTGCACTGTGCCTCCCAGCTGATTTTCGGCCCATTTGAGGCCTTTTTCGGCCTCCCAGAGGCTTGAGGAAAACTTCTGCAGCCTTTGCAGGCCAAAAAATGGGCTCGTTTTGTCACTTCCTGTATTTCCGGAAATACAGGAAGTAATGAAATGGGCCTATTTTTCGGCCTGGAAAGGCTTTCTTCAAGCCTCTGGGAGGCCGAAAAAGGCCTCAAAGAGGCTGAAAATCAGCTGTGAGGCACGCGCATGTGCAGTGAGGTAAGTTTACCTGCGGCTCACAAGCCGGCACAAATGGCTCTGTGTGCCACCTGTGTTGCCATCACAGGTATAGGCTTTACATATTTCACACAATTTGTCTATTTTTACGCAACTTATTTTTTAGGCCACTACCTCCATGCACAATTTTTTCCTATATAATGTTCTTTTGGGAAGGGGAGTTATATATACTTAAATATTCTATAACAAAACGCATGTCCTAATCTACCACTAATACTATTGTGATATTTACAGTTGAATTCTTGCTCTCTCATATTATACTCTATGTAGAAGTCATATTGTTCCTGTAATATGAGTAACGTCCTAAAAAATAGTGCATTTTTGTATACCCACAGGTGCTTTTTCAAAAGGCAGCTGGACTTTGTTTTTCCTTGAAGACGTTTACCTTCTCATCCAAGAAGTTTCTTCAGTTCCAAATTTGAAAAAGCACCTTTGGGACAACCATGACCTGGATCACTAAGAATCTCTTTAAACTTTTGTACAGGCAGTCCTTGACTTATCACAAGTTGTTTAGCAACCATTCTAAGTTACAATGGCACTGAAAAAGGTGACACAATCAGTCAGATTACAGATTAACAGAGTTGGGAGCGACCTTGTAGATTATCACATTTACGACATGAATGAAGGCGAATATACCTGTCCCAGGATAATGTTGCAGGATCCATTCTGGGTCAGTGACTAGGACTAGAGGTTTTGTCTTCCGAGCTTTTGGACTCATGCTCATCCTCAGCAGTGGTGGGGTTCAAAAAAAAAGTTACTGGTTTTGTGGGCATGGTGTGGCTTGGTGGACATGGCAGGGGAAGGTTACTACAAAATCCCATTCTCTCCCCACTCCACTAACCTGCTTTCCAGCTCCATTCTCCTGTGCAGGGCAACAAAAGAAGATTCAGCCATCAGCTGGGACTCGGGAGGCAGAGAATAGATGGGTGTCAGAGGTGATATTTGCCGGTTCTCTGAACTACTCAAAATTTCTGCTACCGGTTCTCCAGAACTGGTCAGAACCTACTGAATGCCACCTCTGATTCTCAGGGAATTCTATGTGCTTGGGGCTGTTCTCTTAAATAAAGACTTAATAGCCAGCCACGAACAACCCAATCTATATCCAAAAAGCTACACACAACAGCCATCATATAAATACCACACATAGAACAGCCCAGAGCACATAGAGAAGTTCCATGAGGATGGGCTCCAAAAGTTTGGAAGACAAAACCTCTAGTCTTGGTCATTGAACAAGAATGGATCCTGCAATATTACCCTGGGACAAGTATACTCACTTTCATTCGTACCTGAATTTTGATCATGTTGCAGCAGGGAAGCTACAACAGTCGTAAATGTGAGGGCAGGTTGTGTCCCTGAAGATGGGCTCCAGCATGAACAAGGGGCTAATACCATGTTCACGTGCTGTAATTAAGACACTCAACAAATAAATGAATGCCTGGGCTTGTTGCTGTTGTTTTATTTCATTGTTCAATTTTTATCATCTGAATTTGTTTCTCTAACAATAGTTTTGTGTTGTTTTTGCCAGCATCTGGTTTCCCAGTTTATTCACCTAATTTTGACTTCTGGGGAAACAATAAAAACTGTTTTGTGTGGTGTCTACTTTGTAGAGATGAAGATGTGAGGAAGGGAAACACAACAAAAGATGTGCAAAACCAGTAAAAAAAATGCCCTAATCCAGGCTAAACTAGTTTAATATTTTAAAACAATTGTTTTAGTTAACAGGCCAGCTGCTAGGCTGAGTGATATTATAAAAATGTTTCAGTGCATACATATTTTCATTCTACGGCACCTGTAAGGCAGAAATAAAGAAAAAGATAATAATTCTGAAAATGATTATGGTTGCTCAGGGGTATCTATGTATAATCCAGATGCAGATTGTAGATGGACCAATTACAAATTTGTAGCAAAGGGAAGAAAGGGGAATGAGAACCAGTTTGTTGTCATAGTTAAAACACCAGGTTAAAAGCTAGGATTTATAAGTTCTATCCTGCCTTAGGCACAAAGCCACTTAGGATACCTTGGGCCACTCATGCTATTTTAATCCTAGGAAGCAGGCAATGACAGACCACCTGTGAAAAAAACTCCATGGACTTATCCAGGCAATTGCCAGCAGTCAGCACTGACTCAAAAGCACACAAATATCAATCTACTCAACAGAGCTTAGTACAGTAATGATCAGGAAATTGTAATGACCGGCCTCTTCTGTTTTAGTTTAGATCTTACTATAAATCATAGTTTACAGTTGAAGGACTCTGACAGATCAGGCCGAAGGCATTTCATATAATGGCCATATACTAAGAGTAAGTGACCATGAGAATAGAATAGAACAGAATACCTTTATTGTCATTGCATTCTATAAATACAATGAAATTTGAAAGCTACTCCAGCACAGTGCCCCAAACACCACATCACAATCACACTACAGAGTATTTAAAAATTAAAATAATAATAATAATTAAAAACCTAGTCTGAAACCTATCTAAAACATATAGTAAGTTAGATAGTTTAAAAATGCCACTATATACATAGGGCAAAATCACATATGCATTGTTTGATTCAAGACAATTATTGCCTTGGAACAGAAACTGTTTCTCAGTCTATTAGTCCTCATTTTAAGACACCTATAATGCCTCCCTGATGGTAACAATTTGAAATATGAATGTTCAGGATGAGAATGGTCTGTGGAGATTTTTAGTGCTCTAGAGAGGAGTCTGGTCTTCGTAATCTCTTCCAAAAAAGAAAGAGAGCAACCAATGATTTTTTGTGCTGTGTTTATAACTCTCTGGAGCATCTTCTTATCCACTACAAAGCATCCAGCATACCACACCATTACAGTTTGCCAAAATGCTCGATAGTAGAACGGTAAAAAGTAACCAGCAACTTCTTACCCAGACCACTCTTTTTCAGCAGCCTCAGAAAGTGCAGGCGCTGTTGGGCCTTCTTTGCAGTGGCCATAGTGTGGACTGACCAAGTAAGGTTGTTGGAAATATGAGTTCCTAGAAGAGACAAAGGCGGTCAGGACTACAAAACACATACTCCAGGTGCTTCTGAAAGTAATACCCAACCATCATAATTACCACTGATTGACAGATCACAGTATATTCCACAAAACATATTTCTCTACTCCCTTTCTTGGTCTTCTTAGGCTTCTAATCCAATTCTATAACAGCCTCTCTTTCTCTATTGTTATGTTCTTAATGAAATATTCTGACATAGGTACACACTAGCTGTGCACTATGTTCACTTTTTTTGTTGAACAAAAAAAGGATAAGGAAGGTCTGGGGATGATCCTGCTCTTCCCCCATGGTCTGAACATGAAAGTACCCTCTATGTGAGAATAAAACCCTCCATTATTATAAGAACTGCGTCAGAGACACCTTGCACTATCTCTATATGAAGTGTTAAACAGATTGTGCTGCAGCTGCCAAAAGAGCTGCATCAACAGAGATATAGTGCTGAGATCAGTAGAAGAAATAACAGGTCTATTCTATGCTTTATTGGTCAGATCACATTTAAGAATAGTGTGTTCAGTTCTGGTCACCACAATACTAGAATAATGCAGAGGAACCAGAAGGAGTTTAAAGAAGAAGAAGATGGTGAGGTGCTTGGATACTAAATCCTATGAAGACTCATTAATGAAATTGGGTATATTTAGTCTAAAGAAAAGAAGGCTGAAGTGAGATATGATAGCACTCTTCCAAAAACTTGTCACAGGGAAGAGGATATGGATTTATTCTCCTTCATACCCAAGACAGAACAGGAGCCAGTAAGGAAGGAGATAATTACCTGACCACAAGAGCAGTCACAGGAGTCCCACCAGGAGAAGCTTCAAGCTTTGCCAATTACCTAAGGTAATTTAAAGATTCCTGTACTGGACAGTGTGCTCGACTTGGAGCTCACCAAATTCCCTTTCATTTTCTCAAGATAAACTCTGAGAACTTTAATCAATTGGTTGACATACACCCCTTGGATGTATTTATTTATAAGATTATTTTGGCTCAAACAAATCCCTAAATTTTTACTAGATCAAACACACAAACCCACCAAACATAACTACCTGGAAATCAAGAATAAATAGTGTCTCCAGTCTCCATACAGTACATTGAAGCAGAACTTATCTTGCCCATCTGACCCAAATGCCTGGGGAAGCAAGGCCTTCGACGCTGTTTAAAAGGCTAAGAGGATTGGGGCCATATGAATCTCTTGGAGAGAGGGAATGCAATGTGGCTCTATGTTATGGAAGGCTTTGTATAGTAGGCAATGACCAGCTTCTTGAATTGCACCCAATAGAAGTAGTCGGCATTCTGGAATCCAATGCAGCTTTCAGCGCCATGGTATTACATGGGGATGACAAGAAATGGCAAAAATTGCTTGTGCATTCTGAACCGGCTACAGCTTCCAAGTACTCTTCATTACTGTGTAGTAATTCAATCATTTACATTTATGGTTGTGGCCAAATATTGTCCCTCATGAAAAGTCTATGAAGAAATTTTTCTTCCATTGTTTTTGAGTAATGCCCCAGAACAGAAAGTAAAACATCACATTCTTATCACTAACCATCCCTGTCCTTTCTATAAAGTTCAGGAATTATCCATATCATCTCTCTTCAACTAGATTTTCGTCATTCTCACTAATCTACGTTCTTGAACTCAGTGTTCTCTCATTTCCCTATCCTGGCATCCATACTTGTGATGCCCTTATGGAAGGTCCAATTGACAGTGAGGTTCATATTTATTTATTCATAAATAGTGTGAAAGGCTATGAAAATGTATACCAAGTTTTAATAGGCTGAGTTGAATCTGAAAACTGAGATAGCAGTTTTCATAATGTCAGGAGCGGCAGAGAAAGAATATTAATCTGTAATAGCATGACCCTAAAAGACCCAGACTGAAAATGTAAATTGAAAGAATTCATTGTGCGTTTCTCTCAAACTATCATGACTTTTCAATATAAATATTATTTCTTGGGGATTTATGTAATAATTCTTGAAAGCCACCCACTAGCGATGATCCTTGCAGTATGGCATTTCCACTAAGTATTTATAGGACAAATGTATTTCCAATCAAAGACACTGGAAAAATCTGGAAGCTGTTCCTTAAAGAAATGGCATCTGCTTTAAGCTACACAGCTTCTTCTGCTTTACCCAATTTACAGAAGGGGAAGTGATCTTTAAAATAATGTAATGTTTCCTATCAGAATCAAAGGCACAATGAGAGTACATTTTGCTGCTGTATCCTGCACATTCCTTTTCCTTCCTCTCTCTTTCTCATAAAAACAATCCAAATTTAACTATCAAAAGTTCAGTCTCCGATCCCAAGCCCAATTTAGCCATGTATGAAATTATTTGGGTAAGAAATGGATGCTTGACTTATCAGAGCTTGCAGAGTACTATTTTCAGTTCCAAATAGCATTTCCATAATCCAAAAACTGACCGCACTGTAGTTTAAATTTCTATATATGAAATCTGCTCTGGCTATATTATGGGTGATATTAATACCCTGGTTGCATAATTACTTGCCCGTCTACCTTATTTTAATCCATTCACCCAGTGACACTTCTTAGCCCATTCCAAGGCACTCTTTGCTACGTATAAACTAAAGAGGGATACAGGGGTGGTATGCTACCAGTTCGGCCCGGTTCACCTGAGCCGGTAGTAAAAAAAAGCCTCAGCTGAGAGGAGGAGAAAATTCTTCAATCAGCTGAGAGGATAAAGAAGAGAAAAGCGCAAGATCGGCCCTCCCACCCGCCCCTGCGCTTTCTCTTCTTTATCCTCTCAGCTGATTGGCGCTGCAGGTCTCAGTTAGTGTGGGGAAAGCTGCACACCAGTGTTAGAAAAAGCACACCCACTTAGCCACGCCCACCAAACCAATTTGAATCCCATCACTGGAGGGATATATATATATATATATATATATATATATATATATATATATATATATATATATATATTGGGGGGAACAACCAGTGACTTAGACCAGTGGCCTGTAACCTTTTGGGCATCAGGGACTGGTTCCGTGGACCGGTGGGAGTGTGGTTTCGTGTCCTGCCTGCACCCCATGGATGGGGCTTTGCTTATTTGCGCAGACCGGTTGCTGGCATGCCGCAGAGCGGTCCACGGACCAGGGGTTAGGGACCCTGAATTAGTCAGCCTCTTCACATAAGTATATTCGTAATTACTTTATTATGGTCAGCAGTAACTAAAATAAAACTGCTACAACACAAAACTGAATAATGAATTGATCCTATTTTGGAATGAGCAGCAACTGGCATGCACACAAAACACCAGATGTAGCAACTCTTCAGGTAATAGCACAGCAATCCGCTAATAGATAATATGGATGGTAATCAAGCTCCCTGCGTGGAAATCCCTGAAGAATAGGATAAAGCAGTAGGCCATGCCAGTCACTATAAAATGAACAATAAAGCATTATTATGTGAGTTGGTGTTTCTGTACCGCCAGACTAATTGCTAATTGGTAACCGAGCTTCTCTGTCACATATTTTAGCCAGCCTGAAATGTTCTCAGAAAAGCATACAGGCAGGACTTCCAGGGAAGGAAAACTTAATTTCGATCACAGACTGAGAACTTGAGAGACAATAACTTCACCTCAAGCAACAGAAGCACATTTCTAACGCACGGAGACAGCCATGATGAACGGAGAAGACTTGATTGTGTAGTTTTTATACAACCAGTTTTCTAAACATACAGACTTCTTTGGTATAAAAAGATCAGTGCGTGTGTGTGTGTGTGGGGGGGTGATATTTGCCATCACCTTATAAGGCCACCAGAATAAAATGAGAATTAAATATCTGCAAGAAAACATCCAAGCTCAGAGAACACCAAAAGGACTCCTAAAACACACACACACACACACACAGAGAAACAGACAGACAGACAGACAGACAGACACAAACACTCAAGGTAAATTCTGTTCCCATTTATTTGCTATCTTTTGATGATTTTAAAAGAAAGGATAGCACTTTTGGTTTCTGATTGTTAACAAGAAGGTCTTAGGTTTTGCAAAAGATACACAGAGACCTCAGGACTCTTTTCATGTCCCTCTGTGAGACAGGCAAAATTGCTCCATTGTCAGCATATGCTGAAGTTGGAAATACTCTGCCTGTCAAAAAAGACAGAGGGTTAGAGCCAATATATAAATGGAAAAGAAGAGAAAATATATATGATTATTTGGTTTGTAATTAAGCATCTATCATCCTTATTTATGGTATGTTTGTATACTTTTGGCCACTGTCTCTTCCCATGAATCAAATCAAGGATGGTACAGAAATCTACAAAATCTGCATAAAGAGATCCTTTGTAAACTCTCTGAACTTGAAGAAGTCCTGGCTCTGTGCTCAGGCCTGCGGTGTCCAGGATGTGAAGGGCCCCATTTCCTGGTTATGTTGACACCAACAAATCACAAGATCTCTTGGTTGATTTTTGTATTTAATTTCCTTTTTTTTTTGTATTGTGTTTTAATTGCTTTTAGGATTATTTACTGCTCATTGGTTTGAAATGAGTGGCTGTACAAATTGAATAAACAAACACAGAATAACAAAGTTGGAAGGGGCCTTGTAGATCATCTAGTCCAGCCCCCTGCTCAAGCAGGAGACCCTATACCATTTCTAACAAATGGCTGTCCAATCACTTCTTGAAAGCCTCCAGTGATGAAGCACCCACAACTTCTGAAGGCAAGCTGTTCCATTGGTTGATTGTTCTCACTGTCAGAAAATTTCTCCTTATTATATTATAAAGAAACAAGTAAAAAAAATGGTTAGATACTGAGCTTGACCCTATCTGCTCTTCTGCAAGAACTCTTGGCCTTGAAGAGTTTAACATAAAAAGATATTGCATATAACATTTAAACAGCTAATGAGTCTAAAGTTATGTTATTTACAATATTTATCTGCTACAAGTATGTGTTGTCCTTTCCTCCCTCCCTCCCTCCCTCTCTCTCTCTCTCTCTCTCTCTCTTTCTCTCATGTCTGTCTATCACAGTGATGGCGAACCTTTTCGGCACCGTGTACCCAAACATGTGTGCGTGTGCCAGAGCGCTGGAAACTGAAGACCAGCTGGCCGGTGTGCATGCGCATGTTGGTCAGCTCGCCTTTTCACGTGCCAGAAACCTGCAGACCAGCTGGCCGCTACGCATGCACGTGCCAGCCAGCTGGTCTTCATGCATGCTGGAGCTCCAGAAACCTACAGACCAGCTGGCATGTGCGTGTGCCCACAGAGAGTGTTCTGCGTGCCACCTCTGGAACGCGTGCCATAGGTTTGCCATCACAGGTCTGTCTGTCTGTCTGTCTGTCTGTCTGTCTGTCTGTCTCTCTCTCTCTCTCTCCATCCATCCATTCAGGTGTGGGTTTCTTCCGGTTCTGTCCACCTCTGTAGAACCGGTAGCTCTGAAGAGCAGCAGACATAGAACCGGTTCTATGTCTATCGATGTTTTTGACCACCTGCCCATCCGGGCTCTTACCTGACCTTTATTTCCTGATTTTTTCAACTTCAGCTGCTGTGCAAGGCACAGCTGCAGTTAAAAAAGCAGGAAAAAAAGGGCTTTTTCAAAGGCTGCTTCTCTGCACACAGCATGCTGATGATGATTTACAGGCACGTGCCGGGTTCAGGGAAGCACATCATAAATCACCAAACCTTGTAAATCACTGAACTGGTAGTTAACCGTGTCAGATCCCATCCCTCTATCTATCTATCTATCTATCTATCTATCTATCTATCTATCTATCTATCTATCTATCATCTACTTTACACCATTTTTCTCTGTATCCCTCCTACTACTCCCTTGAGAAGATGGGCAACATTCTTCACACATATAGAAAAAACTACTAACCTCACCAGTATACATTTCAATAAAGATAAAATTGTGACCTGATGCTTTCTGATAAGATCCCTGAACTCTGCTTTGGACATAGGTGGACCAAGGTAAGAGGTCACTCAGTATTTGCCACAATATTCCCTACTGGCATGTCATCAAAACCCACTGTAAAAATATTTTGGAAATATTCTCTGAATGTCTGCTGGAATTTAAGAGTTCAGGCCTAGATGTTTGGCATAAAAAACTGATAATTACTGGGTGATTTTCACATTTGCAGCAACAAACCTTTCTCAATCTCCCCTTTTCTAATGTTAAGAAAAATTGTGTAACTTTTATACACTTCTTATAAGGAATGGAGATGGGGACTTGGTGTTAGAAACTAATTTGTTAGGTATCCCATTTGTTCGCTCTCCTTTCTCCCCCCCCCCCCCCCCCCCCCCCCCCCCCCCCCCCCCCCCCCCCCCCCCCCCCCCCCCCCCCCCCCCCCCCCCCCCCCCCCCCCCCCCCCCTTTTCCCCCTTCCAGTGAATCATGTTCAATTCTCTGCAACTACAGCAACAAATAAATCCCTGCAGTTTTCTTGGCAAGGTTTTTCAAAATTGGTTTGCTATTGTCTCCTTCCTAGGGCTGAGAGAATTGTCACTTCACAACAGCTCCAGTTTCTCAATGTAGCCCTTTGGGAAAATTAATAGCCCATCTCTGGATTAAATTATAGATTTTTAATGCAGTTTCCCCCCCTCCCCCAAAAAAATCTCCTTTGTACACACATTTTTTCTCATGTTTAAGTAATTTTATCTTAAAATAAGATACATTTGAAATATATCTTGATAGGAAAATTGAGAGAGGAAATTGGAAGGATCATCAAAATGAGCAAATTAATTCCCATTTATTTTGAAAGTGCGGAGATAAAATCCTTGAGTGTCTCTTGCTCTGATCAACAAACATGGCCCCGTTGTATTTTGACTTTGGGCCAGCCATTCACTCCCTCAGCCCAACCCACCTCACAAGGTTGTTGGTGTGGAGTAAACAGGAGGGAGGAAGGGGTATTGGATATGGTGGCTACCTAACGTTATTTAAAAGAATAATAAAGGCAGGATGTAAATAAATAAAAATAAAATGATATAATAAAGTTCTAGACAATAAAGTCAGAAGTTCCTGGCCATTAACAGCCTGCAAGACAGAGATGGCTTCTTTCAATGGACTGTGGGGTAGCCTGCAATGAATTATTAATCTCTGTCATGAAACTGAAATCAGTTTTCAGTAAGGGAATCAGTTGTAACAAAATATATATGATTCAATCTATTTACTACTATGCTTCTCTAAAGACATAGTGGCAGATCTTTTCCTTCATTTCCCCCAAAGTGTAATTGCAATCACGTTTCTTTTTCAGGGAGTAGTATCAAGTTAACTTTATCTCAGGCATCTTAAGTAGGGTACCAAAAGTTCATTGTTGTTCAAAAATCAGTTTTGTTTCTATGTCAAAATGTGGAGCTATGATTTTTTTTTTTAAAAAAAAATCCTTTTTCACTTTTGACGGGACAATTATCTAGGTATATGTGCAGTCTGCTTTTCTAAATAGGAGCTGCATTGTTCGAGGCTGATAGGAAATGCTAACCTCCATATTTGCTTGCTGTTGGATTTATTCTACTTTGATTTATGTTGCTGTAGTGCAAATTCCAGACATTTTTAAATGTTCCCTGATAAACTGATCAATCATTAAAAACACCAACAACAACACTGTAATGTGAGGCGTACTTTAGGTCTTTATGGTATATGTCAATATAGTTACCAGTAATGTTGTACTGTATATGGTTGCATGACTTACAAGTATATTGATAGAAAGCTTTTATTGATGCTTTGCTACCAATGAGTTATGCAAAGAAGCGGGAAAATGACTTTTATGGCACACTTTTATGCCACTGTATATTCTGGACACACTAAGCAAAATTGCTCATTAAACTGACAGCAAGGAAGTAAAAAAGAAAAGCATTTTAACTCTATTGATACTGAAGCTTCTTCGGGTGCTTGTCCCTCAGTAATAAAGTTGGACTTTGATTTTAGAAGTTTAATGGTTGCTTGCATCTAGCACCATTATTACATTAGTGGTGCTGCACAAAGTGCCAGCAGCTGGAGCATCAGGACAATAGGGTGTATGTGACATTGTGCCAAAATCAATCACATCTAACTACGCTTCCTCTTGCCATTATTGTTTAGGCATCCTAAACATTCAACATTACCATGCTATGATTTCTGTGTCACCTCTAAGCTGAAGAACTTCAGTAGAGAATGAAGAAAACTGCAATGCTTTTATGCCAGTGGAAATAATGGGAGAGAACTTAGTTGCATCTGGAAAAACATTTGAACATTTGAAAGTATTGAGTATCTTCTCTGAGCTGCCATGTGCAGATAATAGTGATGTTATGGTTAGCAGAAAACTCTATGGATACCCTGGGATGCAATGGGGTTCACAGCTGTGGCTGAGAAATTCATTTAATAGTTTTTTGTCAGGTGAACTCTCCCTTTCTTCCTTCTGTCATGAAACCTTACATACATAGGCCCTCAATTTGAGATAATGCAGAGGACGGCTGCCCTATCATAAAGCAGACTTTGGGCCTATGCATGCTTATTATTAGACCACGCTTAAGGAAACATGGCATTTATAGCCTATTTTTAACGAGCAGCCATTTTAAAGTAGAGCATTAAAACTAAGCAGAATGAAACTATCAGTTACAGAGGAAAAATCGATGAAAGCCAGGTAGAAAGAAAGGTAGCTTCTCCTCTTTCCCCATTCCCCCAAATCATCACAGATGTGCTTGTCCAAATTCTCCAGGGAGGACTATCATAAAAGGTTAGCACATCTGTCATTATTGAATATATTTTTTACTGTACTTCTATTGTCAGATGAGGGAAAAGCTGCTTGTGGGATTTCCTGCCTCAGGTGTGAAAATAACTGGCCTTAGATACCACTAAACCTTTTAAGAGAGGCTGAGGAGTAAATAAATCTGTCAATACCATTTTATCACAAGTCCCTTCAAGCCTCAGCAACTCACCAAATGTGTAGCAGTGATAAACTGAGGCCCAACCCATTACTACAAGTAGAGGCCTTTACTCAGACATAGATGCTTCTATCAGTGGGCCGGTTCAGATGGGAAATCAATGGAAGGATGTATTGTCACTGCCTGCAACTCCTGAGCAGGTTTCAATTCCTTATTATTACAGTCCTTAATTACGATACCCTGTTTCCCTTGCAATATTCTTGTAAGCCAGCATTCTCCATTTACTTCTCTGAGGTATGCATTTCATATGCAAGTGCGCTGCACATAATGTATGTATTAGGGAAGGTAATTCTAAATAGAGTGCATTTTTGTTTGTATGTCTTGATCAGTGGACTGGATCACAGAAGGTGCAAATACCAAAGGATACTTGTTGTTAATTGGAGAAATGCAAATTAGGGTGGTTCATATTAAAATTCAAACTCAACACATTTCCACCACATTTCTCCCATTTACTGCTCTGCTGATAAGAACTGTACTCCAGTAACACATACAGGGTGCTTTCTAATCCTTCAAGGTTATATGTAAATGATATAACATTATTATAATTAGGCCTAACTTACATTATTTAACCCAAGCATTTCTATCCTGTCCCTTGTTCCCCTCAGCAATCTGCAAAGGCATGACACATAGATTATAGAACAACAAAAAAAAAGATCTAGAATACTTAATTATTCTATTTGCTCTGCTTGTTAATAGTAATCCTTATTCAAGGCACAATTGTCTCTTTCAACAGTTTTTACTTTTCTATCAAATAGTTACTTTTTCAAGTCTGAAATTATCTTCTTCATGAGGTCAACTACTGCAGCTACCACTGGGAAGAATCAGCTGCAGCTACTGTGTGTGCATTTCTCTTTCACTTGTAGATGCAGGCTATTTAATGAGATTTTAGACATGCACCTCGAAAAAGTAACTATTTGATAGAAAAGTAAAAACCATTGAAAGAGACAATGTTCCATGTCAATGTTCCAACTTATGAACCCAACCAACAGCAAACATGGCTGAGACAATCCAATCTCTTAATGCAGAACTTTAATGAGTACATCATGCCTGCAAAGATGAGGGCAAAACCAGATCTGACTATTTCCCATGCAAACCCACATAGTTAAAGTTCAGGTTCTCCCCCCCCCCACATTAAGCCAGGTCACATTGTCCAGTGGAGACTTCAAGTATTGTTGTGAGAAAGTCTTTTTCGGCTCTGGTAAACACCTGCAGAAACGTCCAATACAATATTGTATATTCCTAGCTGGTCTATCCTACTATGAACTCAACAGACTTATTACTATTTATGAATATTCCTATCATTTTCTGGATCTATCTTATCTCTGTATTTCACCCTATCAATATCAAGGTATAATTTGGAAGGTGAGAATTGATTGTGGAGAAGAAGCCAGAGTATATTCCTGTTTTTCTTTTCCCTTTTCCATGTTGATTGGAGTTTTAAGAGAAATAGTTTTATTTCTAAAGACTAGAATGTTAGAGGCTGCTTCATTTATTCTATTATTGGAAGTAGACCTTATGCTGTATTCATACAACACACTAGGATACAAATCTAGTCCTCAGAATGATGAAAATTTTAGTTTTCGTAAGCCAAGTTTGGTTAAATAGCTAAAAGCAATTGGAGAGAGGAATTTAAATAGTTCACATATTCTTATTAACTAAGCGTTTTAGCTTAGCATGTGTGAACTTACGGTAATTTTTCTTAACTTGGAGAATAAAAAGTACTGTGTATATGTTTATACATTTGCATTTTACATGTATTTGTGTCTGTGTCTGTGTGTAAACATAAACATTAAATCAGTGTCAATTCTTGGTGACTACTTTCTCCTGAAACTAGCCATTCATATCTTCTAATGGTTTACCTATCACCATTGTGATAGAATAATTTTCTTGTAAAAGAATGTTACAGGAAAATTATTGCTTGTAAGATTCTGATCTTTTTAGGCATAAACAATTCATAGTTCCTGAATATTTTCTCCAAAGTCTTCATGACTACCCTACTGAATTTCTAGTCTGTGGTTTACTTTATGATGCCTTATTCCTTTATTGTTAATAGTCAATTTTAAAAGACAGAAGCTATTAACCACTTCAATATCTCTTACAACTCCTTGCTTATTTATTGCCATTTATTTGATCTTCTTTATATTTAAATTTAATCCTATTTTTTCACTGGGTACCTTGGCTTTCATTATTGGAACTCACAGATCATTTATGCTTTCAGCTGTCAGCATCATATCATCAGTTGAAATTGATTTTTTTCTTGAATTTTATTCATCTTCCAGTACTGCCTCTTTCAATCCACTTGTATTCCCATATTATGAAAGAAATTCCACAGCTATGGCATTCTTATCCATCTATTGAACCCTTCCCAAGCAAATGGAATAGGCAGCTGTTGTTGTTGGATGATATTAAGGACTGGTATTACATCACTGGTCTACTAATTTAGTCACTTTATCAAAGAATGAAATAAGGTTTAGTTTGGTATTTGCCTTCTTATTGTTTCTGAATTTGGTATTTCATATGACCAGTCATGAGCAGCCTATCTTGCTTGCATGCTCTGTCAATTGGACCATAAAATTCACTAACCTCACCTTCTTCTACAGCAGAGATTGAAGCATTATATACAGACATCCAGAGAGAAAGTTTTATTATCAGGCTCACAGATGTCAAATAGAGTAATAATGATATTATTTCTATTATTTCTCCCTAAACAGAACATGGGATTCCTGTCTTTATTTTAAGACAAATTACTATCAAGTATTTTTCAACTATCCATAAACTTAAAAAAACTTCATCTAGTGCATCTGTCTATGATTAATTTTAAAGGAGAAGAAGCCAACAAAAAATATGAGTTGTTGGTAGAACAATTTAACTGACGTGTATTAATTAATTTTTTTCAGAATTGTGCCTCCAGAGTACCTAGAATCATTTGACCTTTAGGAAATAGCAATAAAAAAATCCTTCTTTTCTCAACAGCTGGAAAAAAAGACAAGTGGAAAAAAAGACTCAAAGGGAAAGAAGAAATATCCAGTCATACTGCACACATTAGGACACTTTTTATAATATATATTTGGGTCATTTATATTTATAGTGATTTCTTCCAATGAATCACATAAAGGCTGGATTTCATCTTGTGAAAATTAATTTTAAACGGCATATAAGCATATGTGTTATAAATAGAGGCAAAAATAACTTGCAAGACCTTTCCAACAACCTGCCTTCATAGACTAAAAAACCTAATTGCAGTTTTTTCACGGCATAGCCAACTGCAGGACATCAACAGGACTCAAAGGTTCTAATAGATTCACATGTTCTATCTACAAGCAATGTTAAGAACACAAACTTCCTCTTTACATAACTATTAATTGCACATTCAGGAGATCATGTGTCAGGCCCAAGCCCAGAGATGACACAAATTTAATCAATGTCAATCCTTTATTTGCTTACATCTAAAAGACAGAAAGTTGCAAACCTAAAGGTATAATCTTTTAATCTACTAGATGTATCCCAAGAGAATCTAGGGTATGGCTAACCTGGATTTATTTCCTTCCTCTCCACCATTGAGCTCAAGACTGCTCAGTCTTTTCATCCGTGCCTCTCTCCGAAAAAGTTCTGTGTTGACTCTCCCAACCCACAACTCCAGGTGCACATACCATCACACTAGATAAAATGAAACAGCCATGCACTCATAACGATCAATATTTTCTTTCTGCCCAATCAGTATATTTCCAAATAGGCACAGATTGAGTGAGAAAAGACCCACACGATTGTGCTCTCTATGAAAAAACTTTAGTGGCCCTCTTCCAGAGGTTACTTTTAATGGGGAAAAAAATGTTTAGGAAGATTGTCATGATAGTAGAATTTGGTAGTCTTCTACCTCAAGAAATATTCTGAAAAGGTAGTCACTGATGAATGGTTGAATAAGGACCATGACTGCCCCCTACTCCTAAGGCTAAGTTGCTGATTTAAATCATATGTTGTGTACCTTACACATATTCTAATACAGTGTTTCTTGATCTCAGCGAGTTTAAAATGAGTGGACTTCAACTCCCAGAAATCTGGGAGTTGGACCACTCATATTATACTTGCTGAGATTGAGAAATTCTGCTCTGGTATCTCACATGGAACAGAAACACAGAGAAAGACTTGATTCCTAAAGAATATTCAGGTTGATATGAGAGCATCATATTACCTGAATCCGAGGCAATTTAGGAAAATCAGCATTTTAAAATTATGCTGCTCTCGTAGCACAATAATTGGATTGTTTTACATCTGTTTTGTTAATATTAATTATTTCACTTGTAAGATGATGGGAAAAGATTGATTTTGTTAATAAACATTCTGACTTTTTTTTTTGCCACTGTAGACTAACACAGTTTTTCTCTACATCATGGTAATGCTATATTAAACAGCACTCTCGTCTATTAAGTTTAAGATTATCCAAGTTTCCATGGAAACCTTTGGGAAATTTGCCTCTAATAACAGGATTGTATACATAGGTAAGTCAATTGATAATTCGGGCAGTGGGTTTTTTAAAAGCACCCTTCTTATTTCAAAAAATATAGCATTTGATTTAGTGCATGTATTGCATAGAGTGAATAGTACCTACCAAATCTATTGTACACAGGCAGGATATGGCAGTGGGGAGGAGGGGGGAATCAATAAACTGTCCTGACTCAAAAAGACTCTTGAAAGGATTAACTTTCAAACTCAATCCTTACTGAGGAAATTAATGGGTTGTTTGACAAGATTCCTTGGAAAATAGCTAGGTAAAAAAAAGCAGAAATAGCACTACATCAAAATGATGGATCATTAAGAACGAAGATATTTACAAAAGGTTTGTAAACTCTTAAAAATTTCTAGTCCCCTGAAAGATGTCAAAATTGCAGCTCGCTCATATTTTTGTGTGTGCTTGTTTTCGAAGCAAAATCGTATCCATACTATAGTGCTTTTGCTCCCAAATAACATATTAGCATATTTGCACAATCTGGAAAGTTACCAACTCCTAGTGTAGAGCTTAAAAAAATAGCCTCAAAAGTTCTTTACTAGCTATTATTAATAAACTTTACCCTGTTCTTTTATATTGCCTAGATATAGCTGTAGTAATCATGGATGTATAATGTACAAATGATACATTTACCTTTGAAAGTATCTATTTCTGAAGCAAATATTCATTAATTCCAAACTTCTCTTTTTGTGTTGTAGGACCACTTGCAAGGACTTTCTTCAGTTGTATGACTTGTCTAATTTTACTATTGATTTTACTATTTACTATTAGTACGCTGCTTACTTAGTACTCAGAAGCAGTTGCATTAGAATGGTCTTACACAATACGCTGATGGATCGCGTAATGATGGGATTTTGTAGAATTAAATATTAAATTCAAATTTTAAAGTTGTTTTAGAGACCATAAACTTTGTAAGTTCTCTGTTTATAGTGTGGACTTTATAAAAGAAGCAGGAATCAATTAGCCTAGAGCTGGAAGGGACCCTGGAAGTATTCTAGTCCAGCCCCCTACTCAGGCAGGAGATTCTATACATTTCAGACAGGTGACTGTCTAGTCTTTTCTTAACAACTTCTGAAGGCAAACTGTTCCACTGGTTAATTGTTCTCATTGCTAGGAAGTTTCTTCTTAATTCCAAGTGGCTTCTCTCCTTGATTAGTTTCCATCAGGGGTGGGATTCTACCAGTTTGCACCTATTCACTAGAACCAGTTGTTAACATTCTAAGCAGTTTGGAGAACTGGTTGTTAGAGGAAATTACCGGTCTAATCCTGTAAGGAAGGCAGGAAGGAAACATTCTGGTGTTGCTTACAGAAACTGCCTCTCTGTTAACCCTTATTACATTCTTGGCAGGACTAGACTTTCTGTCTCAGGAACGTCTTTGGAGTTTTTTTCCCCTCCTTTTCTGGTACTTTGCTTGTGTGGAGTGACCATTTAAAGTTACAATGGCACTGAAACAAGTGACTTATGACCATTTTTCACATTTACGACTGTTGCAGCATCCCCACAGTCATGAGAGGCCAGGTGAGGAGATGTGTGCCTCGATGTGAGTGATATTGAGTTGGCCACGCCCAGCCAATAACATGACCACCAAGCCATGTCCACCCAGTTACATGAGCAACAAGCCACGCCCACCACCTAAGCCACGCCCACAGAACAGATTGTTTCCATCCATTATTTTTTGCCTTGCCTTCTAATGCTTTGGAAAAGAAGTTGACCTCCTCTTTTTTGTGGCAACCTGTGATGACCCGAAGCGTGACACAAAAATAACCAAGTCACAAAAATAGAAGAAAGTTAATGCCTCCAACTTGGCCTCAATATCCAAATATCCTCGGCTGGATATCACACTCTTAAAGAAAACAGTTTACGGAGGGAGTAAATGCAGTCTGCACCCAAAGTAAAGTTAATTCGAAATAAAAAACCAACGCACCACACTGAAGGAATTACTACAGCAGGCAAGGATGATTTATTGCAGACTTCTACCAGGTAACGCAGCAACCACAGTTGGGAGGAAGCCAAAACACAAATAAGCTCCGACAAGAATGCACGCTTTGCTTCCAGCAACTTTGCCATGCGCAGTTTGTTCTTTCAAACAGTCCTCCCAGCTGCAGCCCGTGAAGGGGATCAGGACCCCTTCCTTCCCTGTAGACCACACCACTCATGTTTCTCCCTTATCTGCTCCACCCTGCATGCCCTAGGATGAAGAGGGGGTGGGCCTGGTCTTCTTCTGAATGCCCATCTGGCCTGTGCCCTTCCCCAGTTTCTTCCACAACCACCGGAGCCACACTCCCACTCCCTGTCATCTGTTCCATCTCTCCCTTGACACAGCCCCTCAAATATTGGAACACCATTATTAGATCTCCTCCCCTGGTCCTTCTTTTCTCTAGACTGGCCATGTTTTACAAAAATGTACTCCATTTCAGAATCATCCCCCATATTTTTTCTGAGTTCCATTAGAATGTGCTTCCTGGTGCTTAACTTGGGCCAAGTATTCTGGAATACTTGGAGGACTAACAAGCAAAAGCTTATTTAGAGCTGCTTCACTTGCACCCCTGGCCTATTGATTGGTTTCTCTCCCTCTTCTGCAGTGTTTAATTGGCAATTATGGGACATGCAATAAAGCAAGTCCATTTGGTTCTTTCTTTACAGCCCATTTCTACTTATTTTTACCATACATTTTGTTGCATCTAGTCAATAAACAAAATTATATATAGTCCAAAACATTCAAGCCATGCAGGTAATATACACAGAAATAAAAAATCAAATTGATAAAAGTTTAAATCTAAAAACCATAAAAAATTCAGAATAGTCTAAGAGACCTGGATTCCAAAATAATGATAAGCTCATCTTATTTTATGGGCTAGCCTGGTACACCTGGGTTTTTTGAGCTATCCAAAATTCCTTGTATTGTATGCCATTAAAAAACTTAAAATAATCATCAACAAATCAAAAAGAGGTGTTAGTTTGAAACTCTCTTATCTTTTCCATTATCATTCAACTGGAAGCTTCTTTTGAATTCACTCTGCACATCTGGTACATCTCAATCCATGCATTGCTGAACTCTGGATTATAAACTTTTGAACGTTACCCTACTATGAAGTAAATATTATTTTGAAAGTTTGAACAGTCCTTGAGAAATCCCTGACAAATCCATAACAAATGGCCACTTCTTTGTGATCCATACCTGCTTAAAATATGTAAATAACACTTTAAGTGCATTATCTTGCTGGATTTTTAGCAGCTCAATCTCTAGTCTAGTTCATCAGTTGCAACAGTTTTGTTGTTAGGCAAGAGAGTTTCAAACCAATGCCTCTTTTTGCTTTATTGATGGTTATTTTAAGTATTTTTAATGGCATACAGTACAAGGAATTTTGGATAGGCCTCAAAACTCAGGTGTACCAGGCTACCCATAAATCTATTAAATAATTTATACAAGCAACAGTTAGAACAGAATATGCTGTACCAAAAGTGTTCAAAACTGATAAAGGGGACATTGAAGTGATACACAATCACATTATTGATTTAACTTACATGCAAAACGTATCATGAGAAATGCTAGATTGGAAGAAATTTAACTGAAATTAAAACCACCAGGAAGAGCATTAAACATCCTCAGTGTTTTTGATTTCTTTCTTTGGAGATATGTAAACAAGTAAGGCTTTTTAAAATTTGTTAGTTATATCTTGCCTTTTAGAATTTTTGTCAATAATTAAATGCAGTGTTTTACTTTTATAAACAACTCAAGGCAGTGAATGCACACAATACTCCTTCCTCCTCCTATATTCCCCACTACAACAGCCCTGTGAGGTGGGATGAACTGAGAGAGAGAGTAACTGGCCAAAGGCCACTCAGCTGGCTTTCATGCCTAAAGTGGGACTAGAACTCACCATCTCCTGGTTTCTACAAAATCTCAATACTTAAAATGCAGATTACAGTGTGTCAATAGGTTAAGATAGTAACAGATTTCATTTTCCTAAAATGAACATATTTATAGGGATGGTGACTGTAACCATGAAATAAAAGACATTCATTGCATCTGCTATAACAGATCGTTGCCAAATATTAGCGTAATTGGCAAGAGTAACTGAAGAAGACTCAATGTTTGGAAAGATCAAAGGTTATCAGAAGAAATAGGTCAAAAGTAGACAAGGTGGCTTGCATACCATCACTAAGGACACAAGTGATACAAGCAGGTGCTTACTGAGAAAAGCAGTTACTGTCAGATAATCCTGATGTCATGATGTCATGAAGAGCCAAAAGCAATTGAAAACAAAAAGCAGATTTGAGCCACTTGAAATCAATACATCCCCCATCTTATCTGCGATTCTGAAAATTCTTCAGCTATAGTTTCAGATACAACATATGTACCTTTATCTCCAACAAACTTCAGTTGACATATCAATGCAAAAGAAGATGCCATAGATCTGTGCTTTCCAAGTGCACTCAGAGTATAAAGCATTATAATGAAGAAGTCTCTATCTCGGATAGCTTTATAGTTGCATTGGATGAAAATGAAATAGGAGGTATTACCAACCTACTGGTTCATCCTTCAGTACAGTGGTTGCCAACCAGTGGGCCAGGGACCACTGGTGGTCCACAAGAAAATTTTGGTGGTCCATAGAGAAATGTTACCCGCAAAGCAATTAATTCAGGCTGTGCAGGAACACAAGGTTGCATTGCCCACATGGCCCATGGGAACACAAGGCTTGCATCGCTTGCATTGCAAACCAGGTAGTGAGGGGAGGGGGGAAAGGGCAGAGGGAGGGAACTTCCTTCACCCCACGTGCTTCACCTGGCCACCGGGCTGCTTCTTTCCGCTTCTTTTTTCTTCTGCTTTTGGCTGCACGCAAGGAAAGCAGCAAAAGTGTTTCTTTCTCTCCCCCAAACTCCACCAGAAATGAGTCTTTGGGACCCTGCAAGGCATCCTGCTCCAAGAGGCTGCACCGGCAAAGACTCATTTCTGGTGGAGTTTGGGAGAGAGAAAGAAAGACTTCTGCTGCTTTCCTTGCATGAAGCCAAAAGTGTCTCTCCCCCCTCCCCAAGCACAGAGCTGGAGACGGTATCCTGCGACCCCAAATAAAGAATGATTGATCGGTAGGAAAGCGGGGTGGGGAATTTTCCTGCAGGTTTTTTTGTGGGATTTTCTCAGGGTCTCTGCTGCTTTCTGCTTTCTTGCTGGGAAAACGTCAGCAAGCCACCGTCAGTCAAAATTCATATTAGTGGTCCGCGGGATTTTAAATTATGAGTTTGGTGGTCCCTGAGGTCCAAAAGGTTGGCGACCCCTGCTCCAGTAGGTTGAATGAATGCACTTGAAGTCCCACAAAGCTACTGAAAGGAATTGGGTGAAATGCGTACTATGTATATAGAACCAGGTGTAACATACAGGTAGTCCTCAAATTACGAATGTAACGGAGCCTGCCCATTCCATTTGTAACCCAAGGATTTGGGGGAGTGAATCTCGAACCTTGAACTCGATCACTCCCTCCTTTCACTCACACATTCAATAATCGAATGGGTGGGTTGCTAAGTGCACATGAGGTATCTCGTGATGGGGAAGGCCATGGGGAGGCCTAGTGATGGAATAGGCCACCTACTTCAGACCACCCAAGGCCTCCCCTGATCCCCTGAGATATCTCATTCTCCCTCCCCTGGGGTCCCCACAATTGCTTTTTCCCCATCCTGCCATGCTGAGTGACTTACCTTATGAAGATCTGTCTCCTCTCCAGTCTGTTTCTTTGCCTGCTTCCTCCTTTCTCATCAGCAAAGGGCTTGATGAGGCCTCTGGCAATGAAAAAGGAGGCCTGGAGGGCCACATGTGACCTTCCGTGACATCTTCCATACCTGATATCCACTTGATGAGGCCTCTGGTAATGAAAAAGGATGCATATCTAGCGGATCTCCGGCAAGAGAGGAGGCCCGGGAGGCCGCATACTTCAATCCCATCTGCTTCAATTCAATTCATATGGGATCTGTAGCTGGCATCCTCTGCTGGCGTGAGTGGGATGGGCTTGTCCCCAGGGATGGGATTCTACCAGTTTGCACCTATTCGCTAGAACCGGTTGTTAACATTCTAAACAGTTCAGAGAACTGGTTGTTAGAAGAAATTACTGGCCTAATCCTGTAAGGAAGGAAGGAAGGAAACATTCTGGTGTTGCTTACAGAAACTGCCTCTCTGTTAACCCTTATTACATTCTTGGCAGGACTAGACTTCCTGTCTCAGGAACTTCTCTGGAGTTTTTTTTTCTCTTCTTTGCTGGTACTTTGCTTGTGTGGAGTGACCATTCAGAGTTATAATGGCACTGAAAAAAGTGACTTATGATGTTTTTTCACACTTACGACTGTTGCAGCTTCCCCATAGTCATGAGAGGTCAGGCGAGGAGATGCGTGCCTCGATGTGAGTGATATTGAGTTGGCCACACCCAGCCAGTCACATGACCACCAAGCCATGTCCACCCAGTCACATGACCACCAAGCCACACCCACCACCTAAGCCACGCCCACAGAACCGGTTGTTAAAAATTTGAATCCAAGCCCTGCTTGTCCCATTGGGGAGAGACATTTCCTGAAATAACCTGGACCCATGCCATGTAGGACTTTAAAGTTAAGAACCAACACTTTGAATTGGATCCAGAAGCTAACTGGTAATCAATGCAGCTCCCGCAGTAATGATGTTATACAAATAGCCCTTGAGGTTTTCAGGACTGTGGGCGCCACTGCATTTTGCAGCAGCTGAAATTTCCAAATACTGCTTAAGGATAGCCCCATGTAGAGCACATTTCAGTAATCCAGCTGACAGATGACTAGGGCATGAGTGACTGTGCACTGCCCCTCAGGATCCAGGTAAAGGTGCAACTCATGCACAATGCAAAGTTGTGCAAAGTCCCTCTGAGCCATGACTGCTACCTACCCACATTCATGCTTCAACTGAGGCATGAACTGAATTGAAACCTTCCAAAATATTATGTTTGTAAGGGTACTTATCTATATTCCAAACTTCACCCAGCAAATCTTTTTTTAGGATAATCAAAGATGATGCCTTTTTAAATATGATCTGAAGATGGTCTGGAATAGATCAAAATAATTTGTGAGGCTCTAAAAATGGCTAAAGTTGGCTGGCTGCTATAGATTGAGAACTAAGGGCTAAATCATTGACAAACAATTGTTAGCACATTTCCCAGCTTTCAGATTGATTCTAAAGCATAGAGATATTATTGTCTCTTTCTTCTTGATAACAGGGTTTTACACTTAGCCAGATAAAGTCCACAAGCCTTAAAGTTGCCAAGGTTGGACACCCCTAGAGTAGAGCTTAGGTGTTCTCATTCTCCTTCCAACTTAACCAACCAAGTGATGTTGATTCTCTTATACAACCAGACTCATTGGAGATAGTTATAATTTTATCTACCAGATATTTGAGCGTTATTTTTATTTATTTCTCAAATCTCAAAGACCAAACTTGAACAACTCTTTCAAACATTAATTCTTGGCTAAGTAAAAAAAAACAACCCTAAAAAAAACAAAAAAAAGAGGAAAAGTTACTACATAGCCACTTCAGTTTATAGATACTGCTTCAAGCACTATGGAAGGTAATTTAGAGATAATTCATAATTACAAAACGTCAGCATTTTGATTTGTCAGCAAGTAAAAGAAGATGTGATTCTAAAACATAACCATCTATTTTGAAATAAATTATTTCAATCTCACGGGAAAATAACTGATGAACTACTAGGGTATTCCTATCTTTTTTCACCGAGCCGATGATACTTTCCCTCTCACTGCAATTCTGCTTCAAGAACAAGACACATTAAAAAAAATAATCATAAGGAATAATTAAGCGATGAATCAAAATAAAGCCTTCTGTTGCTCAATGAACTTGTGCTACTTCCATCTAAATTTACATGAAAAACTCATTAACATAGGCCAAATATTGGCATCATGTTAATTAACCACACTGCGTAAGAATGGAAGATTGCATCTTATAGCAAAGAGTCAGCCTAGTTATATTACGAAAACAGAGACATGATAAGCTCCATATAATACACAGTTCCCATATTTTTTTATTTATTCTTTTAACAGCCAGGTTTTTGTGCCCACAGTGGAGGATCTATGTTGTTAAGAAAAATGTATTTCAATTTATAGCAGTTTTCTGGGTCTGTTCTGTTTATCTTTAAGAAGAGAAAATTAGATTTCTGGTCTCCTTTCTCAGTACAGCTTCTAAAATCCCTCTAGGACTCTGTGGGCTGTGTAAACAGAAAATAAAGCATATCCAGTTGTGCACTAGATAACATGCATTATGATAAATTATAAAGTGGAGGGTTCTTTTTTTTTTCTTTTGGCTTAGCACGATGTGTGATTTTCTGGTTTATTCACAGCCTGTTTTTGTTCCTTATCTAGTCCTTTAAAAATTCACAGAGGCCCAAGGCAATAATGTTTTCTAAAAAAAAAAAAAAAGCAAAAACAACCCACCCATCCACCCAAAAAATTACAGGAAGCAACATTCACTTTGTTCATCTAGAGAGTAGATACTGGCTTCTTTTTAAGTTATTTGGCACAGCATGGTTAAAACAGCCTATTGTTTAATTTGATGTCTGAATAACGTTACTGCGTGGCTTCATGCAACATAAGTAAAACATAAGTGCAACATAAGTAAATGGTCAAAATTGGTCAAAATGGTCAAAATTGGGAGCGTCCTATCAAATTCTGTACCTGTCAATAGTGGTGTCCCCCAAGGCAGTGTTCTAGGACCAACTCTCTTCATACTCTACATAAATGACCTCTGTGATCATATTAAGAGCAATTGCGTTCTTTTCGCTGATGATGTAAAGCTGTTCAATACCACAGACAATACTGCTACCCTACAAAAAGATCTTGACTATGTATCAGAATGGTCAAACAAATGGCAACTTCAAATCTCAACAAATAAATGCTCTGTCTTACATATTGGCAAAAAAAAATCAGAAAATAAAATACAAGCTGAATAGTCAAGATCTTGTTGATGACCCAAGCTCTGTAAAGGACCTTGGAATACTCACCTCTAATGATCTAAGTGCTAGAGCCCACTGCAACTACATAGCCAAAAAGGCATTAAGAGTTGTTAACCTAATCCTACGTAGCTTTTTCTCTGGTAATATCACACTACTAACCAGAGCATACAAAACATTTGCTAGACCAATACTCGAATACAGTTCATCAGTCTGGAACCCACATTACGTATCTGATATTAGCACAATTGAGAAAGTCCAGAAATATTTCACAAGAAGAGTTCTCCACTCCTCTACTCGTTGTAGAATACCTTATGCCACCAGACTTGAAATTCTAGAACTAGAAAACCTTGAATTACGCCGTCTTCGGTCTGATTTAAGCATGGTATATAAAATCATACATTGCAATGTCCTACCTGTCAATGAATACTTCAGCTTAAACCATAACAACACAAGAGCACACAATAGATACAAACTCAAAGTTAACAGCACCAAACTTGATTGCAGGAAATATGACTTCAGCAATAGAGTGGTCAACGTCTGGAATACTCTACCCGACTCTGTAGTTTCTTCCCCAAACCCCAAAAACTTTAACCTTAGACTGTCTACTATTGACCTCACCCCTTTCCTAAGAGATCTGTAGGGGGCGTGCATAAGCGCACCAACGTGCCTACCATCCCTGTCCTATTGTTTCTCTTATTCTTCTTTTATTTTTCTTATATGTACCCATTTCATGTATTCACAACTATGTATACACTTATATTTATTATCTTGTAAACAATTGGCAAATCAAATAAAAAAAAATAAGTAAAAAAGGCCGTCTGTTAGTTGTTCCAGCCATTTTATCATCACACAAACTGTTTATTTTTGTGGCTTATTGTCCTAGAGCAATGAAGGATGAGTAGTATCCCAAGAGCCATTACAGCACTGCAGTGTTGGCAAGAGTTGAAGCTGACCTCAGAAAGACAGATGAACAAGTCTTTGATGTAAGCTGTGGTTATAAAATCACAAACACTATGTAGGTTTTCACTATGTTGATCAAAGACACCGTAATGCAATAAATCTTACATGAATGAATGGCTCCATAGCTTTAACATAAAAGTTCCTGAAAATCCTTGTCCCTATTTTCATCCATGGCACAGGAAACACTGGCACAGATTTGGAATGTTGTTATTGGGCATTTTAGGATTTGATCTTCTGGTTAATTAAATATTAGGATTAATATACCTCTGAAATAACATTTCCGGATTTGGAATCATCTCACCCTTAGGCTTTGAATCTTAATTCAATGTCATACTAATCAGTGGTGGGATTCAATTTTTTTTACTACCGGTTCTGTGGGTGTGGCTTGGTAGGTGTGGCAGGGGAAGGATACTGTAAAATCCCCTTTCCCTCCCCACCCCATTAACCTGCTTTCCAGCTCCGTTCTCCTGTGCACAGCAACAAAAGAAGACCCAGCCAATCAGCTGGGACTTGGGAGGCAGAGAATAGATGGGGGTGGGGCCAGTCAGAGCGGGCATTTGCCGGTTCTCCAAACTATGCAAAATTTCCACTACCGGTTCTCCAGAACGGGTCAGAACCTACTGAATACCACCTCTGATAGTAATCCTAAGGCAAATAGCAATAGCACTTAGACCAGGGGTGGGCAAACTACGGCTGCGGGCCACATCCGGCCCGTTGGTCTTTTTAATCCGGCCCACCGAAGATTGGTCCGTATGTAACCGCGGCCACTTTTCGGCTGCTTTCAGACGCGTCGAGAGGAGGCGGTTGAGGTGGAGGGCAGGCGGCGGAGAGCGAGCAGGGTGCCTGGCGGGCTTGTCAGGCGGAGCAGGAAACGGGGGCAGAGCGAAGAGAGCTGTTGAGGTCTCACCGCAGTCCCTTCGCGGGGAGAGAAGCCGCCGAGCCGGGAGGAGCGCAAGATGCTGCCGGCTCGCCTCCCCGCCCCTCCATTGTGACTGCGGGAGAAGGATCCCCGAGTGCTGCCCTCGCGGCCGCCACCGACGGAGCCCAGCTTGATTTCGCCTGAGCTGCGTTTGATTTGGAATGGGGCATGGGAGGCGGCACCAAAGGAGCGCTCTGGGGTTCGGCCAACTGCCTGCTGAGCGGCTCCAGGCTCCCCACCGCAGCCAGCATACCTTGGGGCTTTGCTCCAGAACCCAGCACCACGGGATGGCAAAGCTGAGCGACGGGAGGAGGCACGTCGAAGCTGCAGCAGCTGGCTCAGATCTCTTGGTCCCGGAGAATCCCCCTCCGCCGAGGTGCCTGAGCCCCGAGTACCACCGGCGACGAGGAGCACGAGAAGCGCAACGGGGCCACGGGAAGAGCTGCACCCCAAGGAGCGACTGGTGGCCGGAATGGCCGGGACTGGCAGTGGCGGTGAGGGTCCGACCTGTGTGTGGGGGGGCTGGGGCAGTTTTCTCCTGCGCCCGGCTTCGGAGCAGCCCGCCGTGCGCTCTTGGGCATCTGGCTCGCTGCGCCCTGGGCGCGCCTTTCCCTCGCCTCTCGGCCAGCAGCAGCAGCAGCAACAGCAGCGGCTCCACTGCCGCCGCCTCCTTCCTCCCCTAACGCCCGCTGTTGTGATGCATATTCCCGTAGACCCGAGCACCAGCAGGCGCTTCACACCTCCCTCCATGGCCTTCCCCTGCGGTAAGATGGGAGAGAGAAAGCGGCACCCTCAGCGCGCCGGTGCCGGGACCTCGCAGCCGGACCGAGGTGCGCTCGGTGGTGGACGTCCTGGCTGGGCGGAGCGGGCAGGTCCTGGGAGAGGCGCGCAGATGTTTTCTGCCGAGCGGGCTTCCCAAGCGCCCAGGAGGACTCGCAGTTTAACGGCAAAAGCGGCGGTGGGATGGGCGCTGGGAAGGCGGGGGGAAAGGCAGGCAAAAGCCCCCCACACACACACACCTTGGCAAGCGGTTTGCAGGGTTAGCCAGCAGTTTCTCGCAAGAGACTGAAGGCCGGTCTGCTCCCCCCAATTAGACGTTGGTTCAAGAGGGAGGGTCAGCCCTGCTACTAATTGGTGGTTCACAGTTTATCCGTGGGCACCGGAGGAGTTATGTTTTGGGGGGGTGGGCATTTATTTATTTTTTATCTTATAAGTGGCCAACTTGTGTAAACTGAGGGGGTACATTCATACATACACACACACACACACACACACACACACACACACACAGTCATTTATTCGTAGCGGAAGAATCTGTCTATCTATCTATCTATCTATCCATGTTGTGCAAATTTAACTATGACGCCAAACTTAAGTTTTGGAGGGTGTCTCGGAGAAAAAAATAGTTATTTTTCCTACCCCGAGTACGGCAGGCATCTCTCCCGCTTAAAAAACAAAACTCTTTCCTCCCCTCGTTTTGAAAAGGGGAACTGTTAACAAATGCAGTTTTTTATATATATCGTATCTTGTGCTGACCCGGCCCGTCTGTCAAATTTTAAAAGTCAGTGAGGCCCCTGAGCCAAAAAGTTTGCCCACCCCTGACTTAGACTTATATACTGCTTCACCGTGCTTTATAGCCCTCTCTGAGCGGTTTCCAGAGTCAGCATATTTCCCCCAACAATCTGCGTCCTCATTTTACTGACCTCAGAAGGATGGAAGGCTGAGTCAAGCTTGAGCCAGTGAGAATCGAACTGCCAAACTGCTGACAGCTGGCAGTCAGCAGAAGTAGCCTGCAGTACTGCACTCTAACCACTGCGCCACCACAGCTCTTAAAGCATAAATACCACCTGTCAAATGTGTATTATAATAGGAAATGGAAAACCGAATTATCATTTGTAAAAGAAATCTGAGACTATCTCTAACCTGATATTTTAAGGCAGCTTCAGAGAAGACAGAAGAACCACAGAACAGTGACTGATGTTGAACCACTTAGTGGATAAATATATAGCAAAACCAAAGTCTGTCCAAAATGCTACACTTATTGACTGAGTAAAGCTTAGAGATACATCAATTGACCTACTACTGCTAACCTTTGTCTATAAAGCAAGAAAATATCAAACTGAAGGTAAGAAGCAATGCAACAGGGCAAACTTTCTGATCTTTACCCTATCAAGGTGGGAATCAAACAAAGCAGCAGCGTTGTTCTTGCACTATTCAACTTTTATATAAATCCATCATCTATTAGCTTTAGAATTAACATCCACCCATCAAGTATTGTAGGCAGGCAGATAGCATTCCTAATCTATGCAGATGATTTTATTCAGAGGGCCTTTTGTTTTGTTTGGGTCTCTACTTACAATTAAATTGTAAAAACAAAAACAAAAACCCAAAACTATCATGGGTAGTCAAATGGACAGAAATTTGATCAAACGGTTGATTTTTCTATCAAATGTGAATCAGAAAGCTTATTTCTTATTCATCTCCCAGAAGATCCGTAGAAGCAGCATAGCGAATATATCATATATATTTTTTTTGTACAAGAGGAACAGAATAGATTTCAGCTACCATTAATCTCTTTGTGGCTAAACCTACAGCCCAATCCTTTATAGAGTGGAGTTACACTTAAGAATCCAGATGTTTTTCTTCATATCTAAACTTTTAAGAGGGACGTGGTGGTTCAGTGGCTAAGACACTGAGTTTGTCGATCAGAAAGTTCGGCAGCGCGGTGGTTGGAATCCCTCGCACCGCGTAACGGAGTAAGTTCCCGTTACTTGTCCCAGCTTCTGTCAGCCTAGCAGTTCGAAAGCATGTAAAAATGCAAGTAGAAAAACAGGGACCACTTTGGTGGGTAGGTAACAGCATTCCGTGTGCTTGCGGTGTTTAGTCATGCCGGCCACATGATCTCAGGGAAGTCTTCAGACAGTGCTGGCTCTTCGGCTTTGTAACAGAGATGAGCACAGCCAGTGATGGGATTCAAATTTTTTTACTACTAGTTCTGTGGGCGTGGCTTGGTGGGTGTGGCATGGCTTGGTGGGTGTGGCTTGGTGTGCATGGCAGGGGGAGGATACTGTAAAATCTCCATTCGCTCCCCACTCCTGGGAGGAGGTTACCACCGGTAGTCCAAACTACTCAAAATTTCTGCTATCAATTCTCCAGAACTGGTCAGAACCTGCTGAATATCACCTCTGAGCACCGTCCCCTAGAGCCAGAAACGACTAGCACCTATGTGCGAGGGGAACCTTTACCTTTACCTTAAGCTTTTAAGAAAAGTCTTCCAATGGCATGGTATGAACCTAATGCAGCAGTGAATCTCCTGAAGGTCTCCTGAAGTTGACAATAGGGCTTGGAGGAAGATATAGAATGTCTGACTAGAGCTGAATCTTGATTCTACTGTGTTGTTCCAATAGTATATATAAGGAAAGTCTCTGTCCATGCGGAGATGTGCCTTTAGACATTTTTATATGCATTTTTATATAAGCAGTACATTCTTTTGTATTGCTGCCTCTACACAGATACTCACCAAACTTTGCAAAAAAATAATAATAATCCAAATGTTCCAGATGGTATCTATGCAAATGTCTAGTTGAAATTAGGAATTCAAAACTTACTTGGCAAATAGCAATATTTTGTCTAATAGCACGCTAAATATGGTGATCCCTCAAAAAGCATTAAAATGGATGGGTTTCTTTGGATTTCTATTATACATTACCTTATGAACTCATGGAAGTCAAATAATCTGCACTGATTTGTAATCTTAATAAATATTTCAGTAAATTGCCTAATCAATCAATCAGCTTTAACCTTTTATATTTTAGGGCTTCAAATTTTAGAAGCAGACTGAAAATGTGTAATGCTGAACTAGAATTTTAACGCTTATGTATTGTATTAACAAAGGCATTTTGTAGGTATCGTACGTTATCAGAATAGGTGATTAAGTTCTGAGGTCTTAACACTACAAATGAATTTTACCTTCTGTTTTTCTTTACATCACACTATTTTCCTCCATTAGCCCAATAGCATATATTTTTATTTAAGCTCATTTTATAAAATCAACAACTCCCCAAATTAATAATATATAATTATATAGGGCCACTACTGAGGCATAGTCTCAGATCAAAGCCATTGCAACATACTTGCATAAGACTTTGAATTTAGAAAAGAAGTAAACACATTATTTTATAGCAAATCTGATCATATGAGTTAGCCTTTTATTTCACAAGACTGGGGCAACACACCATCTGCAGATGTTCATTAATTCATATTAAGACAGTAAAGTATAGCATTTGGGGGCAACTCTGCTTAGTAGATATTAGGTAATGTGTTCATAGGAATGCAATGAAGGAGAAAGAGTTCGCTTGTTCCCTCCATCTCTCTTTACTGTTGCAAAAGCAAAGTTAGTTTCTCGCCTTTCACATAGTATAAGCCTCCCACAGGATTTGTATTTAGAAATGAGGGAGCAAGAAATATCTGCTCCAACATTAATGCTTCTGAATAGTTTGGAACAGAGGCGGAGGGGGAGAAAAAGCTTTTTGCATTATGGATAACATAACTATCACAGAAACATATTCCAAACTGAGAGAAAACAAAATGCCACTTTCCCAGGAAAGTTTTAACAAGGATTCAGAGTCTAATGAATCAGATTATTCCTTAATTGAAGGAAAAAACTTTCTTTTTAATCATTGGTATACTTGATGATGTCCTTTCTCATCGTCCTGTCTTTCATTTTCTCTGTTGGTTAATTGTTCCTTACTCTGTTCAGTTTAAATTAAGTCTTCTTTCTTTAGTTGAGGTTTCTCATACCCGAAGAAGGGTATGATAAGACAGCAGAAATAAGATAAAGATAAAATAAGATAAGCTGGGGCGCTGGTCTACCAGTGGGTAGGTTTGGATGAGAGAACTTGTTATGTAGCCAACTCTTAAAAAGCAATCCTGAAATCCTTGGAGAAAGAGGAGGGACCATATAAATAATTCATGGGATAAAAGTCACTTTCCAGCATTGCCATCACAACATGAAATGTACTTATGTTCATGAGTGCAACATGAACTTGAGAAGAAAAATTACCTTGCAAGCTTAAAATGGCCGGAATTTATGTTTGAACTTTGCTCTGCATGAAAAATTGATGAGAAACATGTACTGGATTCTTGTGTTTTTTGCAAACTGGGCATTGAAATCAGTATGTTGTTGAGCTTTTCTGTGTTGTTCCCTTTTTCTTTTCTTTTTGCTGCTTGATAAGTAATGCCATATGAAAAAGAAAAGCTTCCTGACAGCTATTTTATATAGTTATTTTCTTTGGGAAACAACCTACTTGAACTAAAATATACAACTATGAGAAAGCAGAATGAACACTGAACACAACTTCAGTAACAGGAATTTGGGATTTTAATTTGTAGCCCAGCTTCAAAACCCATAAATAAAACTATGGTTCGTGAGCTGAAGATCATATCAGAGATTGGAGAATGGTCAGCCATAATCCTGAGTTGAAAGGTTTGATTTCATGTGGCTTTTGTCTGATCTGAAAGCACCCAAAGAGTTTTATCCTTGCCATCTCCAATACAAATTGACCTGATCTGTGCTTCTAAAACTAATGTACTAATTGGAATTCAATCAACTGCAATCTTAAGAGCCTAGCTAAATGTTTCAATTTGGTTCTTGACTCAAAAAACACTTCAAATTGTATTCAAGATAAAATAAGTTAATGGGCAGGGTATTTTTTTAGAAGATTTTATGTAAAAATGCATAATTTAGTATGGTTTTAAATGCAGTATTTCATGCAGCTCTTAAAAAAACAAAACACCAGCAAAATGGAATTGATCTACTAGTGAACACATACCAAAAGGACATGGACAAGAAACAAGCTGATTTAGACATGCTTTGCCTGAGACAATCTCCATATATGTGATCAGTGGTGGTGTGCTACTGGTTTGGACTGGTTCCACTGAACCGGTAGTAAAAAAAGCCTCCAATGATCAACTGAGAGGAGGAAAAAAAATCTGCTGAGAGGAGAAAGAAGAGAAAAGGGCAGGATCAGTCCTCCCACCCATCTTCTTTATCCTCTTGGTACTGCAGGCTTCAGCTGGTGTGGGGAAAGCTGCGTGAGTGCATTAGGTGCACGCGTGTTAGGTGCATGCATGATCACTGAACTGGTCATGGAACAGGAAGGATCCCACTGCCGTATGTGATGTAAAGTAAAATTCACTTTTTGCTAAGTCAGGAGAACACTTTGGAACACTTCAGAGCTCCAGATTGTTAGCTCTGAGCAGTAGCTCATGAAGTCTTATGCCTTAAAATGGTTAGTCTCAAAAGATGCTACCAGGCCCTTCCAGAATTTTGGTTACCACAGTTTAACATAGATCTCCTATTGTGCCTGGCCCTGCAATGTCTGAAGTAACTCTGGGTTGAAATGTGTATCCATCCCTGGTGAATCTGGCAATTCATCCCCTTTCCTCCCATTCCTTATTCTATCTCCCCCCACAGCCTGAAAATGTCACACAGTACTATATCAAGGAAGAGTGCGATTGCTGCTTTTGCTTTTTTACTTTTTGCAAACTTCCAACCTAGTACCAATTCAGTTTTGTGCCAAAATGCCTTCTGCAAACAAAAAATCCCAATCTTCTGTTGCCTTCTTTTTGCCATATTTAGGTGGTACTTGATATAAAGTCAGATAGCTAAGCATAATTTTCAAGAAAAACGTCCCCCTATGCCTGCAGAGAAAAGTTTAAGATCAGTGTGTGCTACCTGCTCTAACATATGCTGGTGAAACATGAACACTAACCTTATCACAATCGATACAAAAGCTACGAGGGGCACGAAGAGCCATGGAAAGATACATGCTCGGCATCACAAGGCAAGATAGAAAGACCTGCACGTGGGTTAGAGAACAAACAAAAGAATACAATTTCATCAAGAGAGTAATATAATGGAAATGGAAATGGGATGGTCACCTAGCATGAAGAACTGATGGCAGGTGGACCAAGTATGGATCCTGCTTGATAAAAAACATTCGCGAAAGAGACCTACAACAAGATGGATGGATGACATCAGCAAGTATTGTGGGCCCAATTGGCAAAAGAAACCTAAGGACTGTATTGGTGTTAGTGCTGATGCTGTTACCTAGTTTGGCTAATGAAACATCTGCAAGAAAACAACCAAGGTCAGAAAGCATCAAGGACCCCTCATTTCAACCCTGACCTACAAATATTCTCCTTTATTCTTATCAGATTGTTGCCAAGGCTGCAAATCTTCCCTTTTTTGGTCCTAGGATCATTTTCACATACCATCACACTCTCCCTCATCAAGGGTCAGGGTGTAGAGCAAGGTTTTCATGGATCTTCTAAACAATAGCAAAGGAGGGGGCCATCCTAATTTCAGGGGGAACCTCATTCCAGAGGGCAGAACAAACAGTGCACAGTCCACATGTGTGTTTCTGCTTAACTGCAACCAGAAAGAAAGAAACTTTGTTCAGAAAAAAAGGCATAGAATATACCATAGATGCAACCTATAAACACTGCCATCTACTAGCTGAAGAATATATGCCCGTACTGAAAATTGCTGCAGTTGTACAAAATACCTGAACACTGTATTCCAACAGCAGGGGCTGTGACAGAATGGTACTTTCACTGACATTATGACATTGTTTAATAAAAGGAACCTGAAGCATGTCAACCCTGAAGAATCAACTCAGCCAGGCAGATGCTATGGGAGACACACTTTCCTCAATCAAGACTCTCAAGTACAACAGCAATTGTCAACTGCATTTGCAAGCATAGGTTTTGCCTCTTTTGGATAGGTGTGCAGTCTCGTGATTGTTGTATTGAAAAGATGGGGCTTGCATCATGATGCCAGTGGCTCCCCTCTGGCTTGCCATCCCTGCAGACACTGTTGGTTGTAATGCATTGTGAAGAAGAAGAAGAGGAGGAGGAGGAGGAGGAGGAGGAGGAGGAGGAGGAGGAGGAGGAGGAGGAGGAGGAGGAGGAGGAGAAGAAGAAGAAGAAGAAGAAGAAGAAGAAGAAGAAGAAGAAGAAGAAGAAGAAGAAGAAGAAGAAGAAGAAGAAGAAGAAGAAGAAGAAGAAGAAGAAGAAGAAGAAGAACTACTACTTTATTGTCATTGTACAAGTACAACGAAACTGTGGATGCACCCCAGCAACTGTTCACAATACAATAAAACCAGAGCACTTAAAAATGAAGATAGAAAAATAAAGTACCCACATCTCCATTTGCAATTAGAGAGTACAATATCTACGAATATACACAAAATATACATCCAACACTGACTGTGACGCTTTGCTGAGTATAATACACAAGAGATGGATTGTACTGTAATATGTTATTATACATCTAAATGAGGCATTGAGATGTCACATTTTTTCACATCTTAATAAAGTAGTGACTTTGTGTTTATTTGTGGTTCGGATGGCCCAGGGAAAGAAACTATTTGTTAACCTAGTGGTGTGGGATTTTATTGACCTAAAGCAGCGTCCAGACGGCAGCAGGTCAAAAAGATAATTGTCAGGGTGTGAGGGGTCTTCTATGATGGCCTTGATTCTGCTTTGGCAGCGGGACCTGGCTAAGTCTTCCAGGGAGGGCAGAGGGCAACCAATGATCTTTTGAGCTTGTGTTTATCACCCTCTGTACAGTTTTCCTGTCCTCAGCTGTGGAGCCTGCATGCCACACACCCAGACAGTATGTCAGAGTGCTCTCCACAGAGGCTTTATAGAAAGCCAGCAACAGCTTCTTATCCAGATTGTTCTTCCTGAGAACCTCAGGAGTGCAGCCGCTGCTGAGCTTTCTACTATGGCCTTGGTGTTAGGGGACCAGGAGATATCAGCTGAAATATGGATGCCAAGGAATCTGATCGTAGGGACAGTTTCCACTCATTCTCCATTGATGATGAGTGGGGCGTGGTCCTGTCGATGTTTCCTGAAGTCCATAATCAGTTCTTTGGTTTTATGGACATTCAGTGACAGATTGTTCTGTGAACACCAGATAGACAGGTTCTTTACTTCTGCCCTATATGCCATCTCATCCTCTCCAGAGATGAGACCAATCACGGTCATGTCATCCGCAAACTTTATGATGGTGGTTGTTGCGTGGCTTGGTGAGCAGTCAAAGGTGTACAATGCATATAGCAGAGGGCTCAGGACACAACCCTGGAGGGAACCAGTACTGAGTGTAATAGTGGAAGAAAGGTGGGGGCCAAGTCTAACAGACTGTGGTCTGTTTGTCAAAAAGTTCTTAATCCAGGAGCACGTGGGGGTGGGGACCTGCAGATTATACAGTTTGGTTACTAGTATATCTGGGATGATAGTGTTAAACGCAGAGCTGTAGTCCACAAAGAGCATCCTCACATAGCTCTGTTTGTTCTCCAGATGACTCAGCGCTCTATGAAGTGTGATGGCCACAGCATCCTCTGTAGATCGGTTTGCTCTACAAGCAAACTGATGTTGATCAAAGGAGGGCGGGAGGCAGCCTGTGATGTGCTGTGAAAATAGTTGCTCAAAAACCTTCATAATGGAGCTTGTTAACGCCATGGGTTAGAAGAAAGGAAATGAGATCTGGGGAATGGGGATTGTATTCATCTAGGTAACCTACCTACTGATGCAGGACTTGTTAGCTGATAAACACAGCAGTGAAGAAAGATAATAAAACCTAGATAATCAATCGGGTTTGATTTTATAAAGGAGACAAGTGAGGAAAGGAACTGGGACCAACCCCAAAAGGGTGAAGAGGAGAGTAGATGAGCTGCATCCTTACATATGCCAATATATATAGCCATATCCTGAAGGGGTCCCTCAATTGGCTGTCCTGAAGAAAAGCTACAAAATGGCTTTAGTTTGGTACAGTGACCTAACCCTGCCCTGCCCATCTAAGCAGAAGGGACTGCTTTTGATTTACAGAATGAAGGAGAACTGATAACTTTTGAGCTGGAAACTATATAATGCAAGGATTTTAAGATCAGGGGGAAACAGTGGGGTTGCAAAGGCTTGTTGGTGCCTTCTGAAATTACACGTGAGGAAAGGTTTTGCTTTTCAAAACCTTGAAAACCTTGATATAGGTTTGTTCTATTTAGATTGTGGGTGAGAAACTATATGCCCAGAGATTCCATATGTACATATGCATGTTTTGGAAAACAAACAGAAGAAAGAGATGGGGGAGAGGGAGAGAGAGGGAGGGAGGCAGAGGGGGAGGAGGGAGGGAGAGAAGAGGGAGAGGGGGAGGGAGAGAGGGAAGAAGGGAGGGAGAAAGGAGAGAGAGAGGGAGGGAGGGAAGAGGGAAGGAGGGAGGGAGAGACAGAGAGAGGAAGAGGAGGGAGGGAAGGAGAGGGAAGGAGGAAGGGGAGAGAGAGAGGAAGGAGGAGAGGAGGGAGGGAGGGGAGGAGGAGGGGAGAGGAGGAGAAGGAAGAAGGGAGGAGAAGAGAAGGAGAGAGAGAGGGAAGGAGAGGGAAGGAGGGAGGGGAGGGAGAGGGGGAGGGAGGGAGAGGGAAGGGAGGGAGGGAGAGAGAGAGAGAGAGGGAAGGAGGAGAGGAAGAAGGGAGGGGAAAGAGAGGGAGAGAGAGGGAGGGAGGGAAGGAGAGGGAAGGAGGGAGGGAGAGGGGGGAGAGGGAGGGAGGGAAGGAGAGGGAAGGAAGGAGGGAGGGAGAGAGAGAGGGAGGGAGGGAGACCATTTCATGCCAAGATCTAATATTTTCTATAGAATTTCCCCATCATAAAAGCAAAGTGATCTAGGGGCAGTAAGAGCCAAAGAGCTCTTCTTCAATAAAAATAATCTGATATGGCTACAGATTTTACTCACTGTGACTGACAATAGAACATGGCAAATGTGACAGTTGAAATCATCCTGGGAGAACCACCCAGAGAGAAAAATGCAAGGCATCTTTCAAGGCCTACAATTCTTTCAATATAAATGGTTTTATTATTATTATTTCTTTGAGACTAACTTTCTTAAGACAACAGACATTTGTACATGGGAGGCCTAAACTGCAACCCTCTACAGTGTCATTTACAAATAAACCCCTCTGAATGCAATACCTTAATTCCCCTCCCCCCTTTTTTTGAACCTTCTAGACATCTTGTGTGGAAGGTGAACATGTCTTTTAGTTGCACTAAAAAGCAACAGTGCTGATTTCCAAACTGCATGCAACAAGGTGGAAGATCAAAACATTTGGGCTGAAATCCGAAGGCAATTATTATAGATTTTTTTTTAAAAAAAAGTATGATCGTTACAAAATCAGATTGCATGGAAATTCAGTGGAGGAATAAAAATGTTATAAAAATGCTGTTCATATAAACAGCAGGATATAGAACGGACTTGCTTTTCAGATTCTATGGCTGCCTCCCTCAAACAAGTGGTGGTTGAAATCAGAAGCAGGTACAGAAACTTATCAGAGTGTCAGATTTCCTTACAAGAGCTTAAATTCTTCTGGAGGATTCCAGGAAAACTTTTTTCAACATATCTAGGATTGGCAAAGATTGATCGTGACTTGGACAAATCAACTTTCATATGCTAGGAATGACATAGGAGACAGCCAGTGGTGGGCTGCAACCGGTTTAACAACCGGTTCTGTGACCACAGATAAGAAATAACAGATAATCAGAGTTGGAAGGGTAGGTCATCTAGTCCAACCCCCCCCCCCCGCCCAAACAGAAGACCCTACACCATTTCTGACAAATGGCAGTCCAATCTCTTTTTGAAAGTCTCAAGTGTTGAAGCGCCCACAACTTCTAAAGTCAAGCTGTTCCATTGGTTGATTGTTCTCACTGTCAGAAAGTTTCTCCTTATTTCCAGGTTAAATCTCTCCTTGTTCAGTTTCCATCTATTATTCCTTGTCTTGCCTGCAGGCGCTTTAGAAAATAGCTCGACCTCTTCCTCTCTGTGGGACGTGTGCAGCGTTCAAAATACAGCTTGAAGCTCAACTGCTTACCTTCTAGGGAAGCTCTGGTAAGTAGAACACCTGAGGTGTGGAAATCAGCTGCGCCGCGTGAATCAGCTGAGCCAGAAAGAAGGAAATATAGGACAAGATAGGGCAGGGGTGGGGCCAGCTGATGGTCAGAACAACCAGCTTGCTAGAACCAGTCCGAACCGGCGGCAGCTGGAGACAGCTTGTAAAAAGGTTCAAGGCAGCGTTTCTCAACTCTGGCAACTTTAAAATGCATAGACTCCAACTCCCAGAATTCCCCAGCCAGCCATTTTCTAAGGTGAGCCTTCTGTCATCATTTTGAATTCAGGACAGCAGCCATTTAGACTGGAAGTATAGAATTCCAGTTGTTGCCTCCTTAGAATCGTTTATAATGTCAATTACACTGGCTTTACTGAATAAGAAAATGGATTTTAAAAGTATAAACCACCGTAATGTGTGGTAGTCATAAAGATGTTTGATTAGGACCGGGGAGACCGAAGTTCAAATCCATACTCAGCCACAGAAATGTATTGGGTGATTATGAGCCACTTGGCCTCTCTTAACCCAACCAACCCAACTTGGTGGAGGAGGGAGGGCACCGAAGAAGACTTTTTGAGCTTCTGAATGCAAACCAGGCTCAAACTGAATAAACAGATTTTTTTAAAAAATGAAACACACTCTGTATTATAGTCAAATATTACTTTGAATGCTTCTCTGTAGGAGCCATGAAAGAAAAAAGAAAGGAAGTAAAGGGCAGGGCTGTGAATATCTGTAGTGCCACTAAAATTCCCTTTATTCAGAATATGTTCCTTTCAAGCATTTGCAGTTCAAAGCTTCTGCTCTTCCCAAAAGAAAATTGTTTAGTTATTAGTTTGCTTTAGTCATGAAAAACATACTTATGCTGTACCAGGTCTTCTGCTTTTCTGAACTTTGAGGTGTATTCTGCTGTGTTGAATCAAACATACATATATGTCGGATAGTGTAGACAGATGTTTGAATTGGGCTTATTAAGGCATTCATTGAAAAACTGAGAAAAACATTGACTTATAAAATTACGGCCTGTGATATCTATTCATTGATGCTCAGAGAATCAGAAACAAACAAGGTAAGTTTGAACTTATAATACAAAACAGCAAAAGCATTTTAACAGGCACAACAGGAACCTGATTAGAATAATTAGACCATGACTGGATTGTAGGAACTGAAAGATACTATTCAGTCAAAATAAGCAGAACTGTTAGAAATGGAGAGTAGGACTCCATCTTAAAGTATTCATGCCTTAAAAAACAACAACAACTAAACTATCTAAGTAGTAGGATTAAAATAATGGAGGAACAAGTAAAACACTGCTGGGATTCAAACTTTTTTAGTACCGGTTCTGTGGATGTGGCTTTGTGGGCATGGCTTTGTGGGCGTGGTCGGGAAAGGATACTGCAAAATCCCATTCCTTCCCCACCCCGATAACCTGCTTTTCAGCTCCGTTCTCCTGTGCAGGGCAACAAAAGAAGACCCAGCCGATCAGCCGGGACTCAGGAGGCAGAGAATAGATGGAGGCAGGGCCAGTCAGAAGTGGTATTTGCCGGTTCTCTAAACTACTCAAAATTTCTGGTCAGAACCTGCTGAATATCACCTCTGAAATAAAAGCAATGTCATTGCTGCTATCTACTACTGCTGCTGAATCAAGAAAATTTGGATAATGTTTTCCAAAAACTGGTGGCTAATATTTTGAAGAAACATAACATAATCGTAATAGGGACTTAATATCTGTTTGAGAAATGACCTCTGTCAAGCATGGTCCTTCCAGGAACCTTGAGTTGCTGACAATTTTGTTCTGGATGAAAGCATCATAGAATCAGCTATTCTAGTATTGATACCATCTAGAGCAGGGGTGTCCAACCTTGGCAACTTTAAGACTTGTGGACTTCAACTCCCAGAATTCCTCAGCCAGCTTTGCTGGCTGAGGAACTCTGGGAGTTGAAGTCCATAAGTCTTAAAGTTGCCAAGGTTGGACACCCCTGATCTAGAGCCTGAAAGTAATCTAGAAGTGCTCCAGAGCTTACACAAGCATTGGCCCCCTCTAGAATTCTCTAAAATAGGCCAATCTCTTTCTTACTTCCATTCAAAGCTGAAGAAAAGCTGTTGTAGCCTTCAAAATCCCATTCACTTTAACAAATGGATTTCTTAAAGCTGTAGGAAGTTCAACGTCTGCACATCAGTGCATGGATAATGATTTACCTATGAGGGATTAAGTCCTCTTCCCCTCCATTGATGTGCTGTTACCCTCTTGTCTAAGTTGTGGAGCCCCAGTGACAATTTTGTGAGTGTGTGTGTGTGTGTGTGTGTGTGTGTGTGTGTCTTTGAGTCAATATTGGCTCCAGGTGACTGCTTCATCTAGTGTCTGAAGTTTTCTTGACAACATTTTTGGGCCTGTTTTGCCATTTTTTTCACAGAAGTACACAGTTGGAAAGAACCTTGGAGGTCTTCTAATCCAACCCTCTACCCAAGACCCTATAGCATTCTGGACAAATGGTTGTCCGGTAATAAAAAATATTGACTAGTATATTTTGCAATTAAATCAAGAATTGGAAAATTGAGCTTGGGAGCTAGAAAAAATCCTAAAGTTACTTTGTTAATCCCAAAAAAATCCTGCCAAATTCAGATTCTCTCTGTGTGTTTGTGTATATGCATAAGGATTACACAATCACATACACGTGCACACAAAATATGGTGACTCTTCAGTATCTGTGACACCCATTTGAGGCAAAACAACAAATGCATCCCCTCATTGGAGTCAAAATGTACCGAACCCCAAGTTTGACATGTGAGTCAAAATTGCCATAGATATTACTTCCATCTTTGTCGGTGTAGGAAGTTAGCACCCACCCCTCTCCAAGAAAAATGAAATATCCTAGGAAATATTAAAAAGGCAGAATATTTCCCCTAAAAAGAGAAGTAGAAACTCAGAAGCAGAAATTCACCTCAGAAGCAGAAGCTGACCCCAAGTTTTGTTAATGGGCAGGCCATTAAAGCCTAGGCCAGGTTATTCTACATAACAAAGGCCTCTACACATCTTACCACCTGGCCTGGGAAGATTGCATCAACCAGCACTCAGGTGAAGCCATGTGGTCCAGCTAAGATCCCTGCCCCTGGGAGTCTGACAGCCAATGGAATACATTTCTTACACAGGAACAGGAAACACTAAGGTGGAGCCCAACAGAGGGTATATAACTAAGGGTTTCTCAGCATCTCGGCCCTTTCCTTCTTTTCATTCACCCAACATCTTGAAGCATGTGATCATCTTTTTCACTTTGGAGCTCCAAACCATGTGATCCTGTCCACTATTAAACCATCTTTCCAAACAGCCTCCATGTTTCCAGTGTTTTTTTCCCCACTTGGAACTGAAACCAGAAGGAAAGTTACAATAATAATTCCTTCCGAAAGAAATCATTTGAAGAGGAGAGGGAGGTTATAAAGCAGCCAAACTTTGCTGTTCAAGTTGTCTTCTTCACTCTGCCAGCTTTGTTCAGGCTAAAGGTTGGTCTATTCTGCTTCCTTCGGGAGCAGAATAGCTCAAAGCAATGTTCCTCATCCGTAGCTATTTTAAGATGCGTGGATTTTAACTCCCACATAGTGGACATCTTTGCATCTTAAAGTTGCTGAGGTTGAGAAATACTGGCTTAAACAGAAAAAATTCTGTTCCAGAGTAAATTAATTCTTATTTTACTTGGGGAAGTCAGCAATTTTCCTGGAGCCATAATTTTTCAGAACATGGAAAAAAAATTTATCTGCAATGAACTACAGTTCTTTTTCACTTTAAAAATCTCTATGGTTTTAAATGGGGATTGGGATAAGGCATTATTTCTGAAAAAGGCAAAAACGTTTAAAGAGGTGGATGTACTTATGTATGTAGCTCTCGGCCATTGTAAAATGTGAGAAGTTTCTCCATGATTTCATCTTCTTGCCTGGATAAGTCATGCAACAACCATTGTGGTCTCATAGTTAAGATGTTAGAGAGTCAGTTTGGTCTAGTGCCGTGATGGCAAACCTATGGCATGCGTGCCATAGGTGGTACACAGAGCCATTTGTGCCAGTATGCGAGCTTCAGGCAAACTTACTTCACTGGGCATGCGTGCGCCTCACAGCTGATTTTTGGCTGGTTTGAGGCCTTTTTCAGCCTCCCAAAGACTTGAGGAAGGCTTCTGCAGGCTTTGAAGGCTGAAAACCAGCCCCGTTTTGTCACTTCCTGTTTTTCCGAAAATACCAGAAGTGACGAAACGGGGCTAGTTTTCAGTCAGCAAAGCCTGCAGAAGCCTTCTTCAAGCCTTTGGGAGGCTGAAAAAGGCCTCAAACCCGCCAAAAATCAGCTGTGAGGCACAGTGCAGGTAAGGGGGCAGCGGGGGTGGGTGGGTGGGGATTACGCGCGCATGCATAGGGGGTGTGGGAGGCGCACATTGCCTTCTGGGTACTGGCACGTGAGTGGGTACAGAAGCCCAAAAAGGTTAGCCACCACTGACCTAGTGGTTAAAACACCAAGCTATAAACCAGGAGCCTGTGAATTCTAGTCCCTCCTTAGGCATGAAAATCAGCTGGGTGATCTTGGGCTTTAACCCACCTCAAAGAGTTGTGGTGTGGCAAATAGGAAGAAGAGGATATGATGTATATATTCACCACCTTGAGTTATTTGTGAAAATAATAAAGATGGGATACAAATAAATAAAAAATAAAATGTTAAATAAGCATTGGAGAAACTCAGGTTCAAATTCATCCTGAACCATGGACCATGACTTTGGACCAGTGACTTTCCCAATGTCATTAGTGAGTTGCTGTTGTGGGGAAAAGGGGAGAGGGGCTGTGTATTTATGCGGCACAGACCTCCAGAATGAAAGGCAAGGTAGGTACAAATTTAACAAAGAAATAAATAAGATGAAGCTGAGAACACTCTTCCCAGAAGCAGTATGAACTCTGCATTTTCTGTAGACAGAAAATATATAAGGTGGGGGCTTGGATAATCTTGTAAGACTGTATGGTACCATTTGTTTTCTAGGTGATCAATCTCTGCCAATAATTAAATAAAAGCTATCTACAAAAATTCAGGATAGCTACCACCTGTTAGGCCTTGACACATACAACGAAGCAGAATAAAATAAAAGCCTTGCTTGAACTGAGTGGGGGAAGAAGAAAGATTACCACCTTTCCATAAGCACAATTAATATACCTCCCCTTGTGACTAGTTTCCAACACGAACTTCAGAAGCAAATTCCGTCCAAATTATTCATAGCTCAATAGTGCTGCACAGTCTTCATTTTAATTCAGTTGGTGTTGTACCAGGAAACCGCATAGAAACTTTATTATTAGAAGGAGCTTGACATTTTTCGGACAGAAATAGACTGCCTACAATTTTGAATTTTTTTTCACAAAGTTGTTAATAATGTCAGAAAGTATGATGAAACAAAATTTAATTCCTCAAAAAACTGGACAATATCACCATAATTGCCATGCAAAGTCTCCCTTGAATTAACCACAACTTCTGATGATTACTTGGACGTGTGAATGTTTCTTTGGAACAATAGAAAATTAGTTTACAGTAGAAGAGCATATTTGCAGCTCAGAGTTGAACTGTGGGATCCTTGATGCTCTCTGAACTTGGTTGTTTTCTTGCAGGTTCTTTCATTACCCAACCAGGTAGCATCATCAGTACTACAAGGATGTGGTGTTGATGATGTAGCTCAGGGGTCTCCAACCTTGGCAATTTTAAGACTTGTGGACTTCAACTCCCAGAGTTCCTCAGCCAGCTTTGCTTTCTTTCTTTCTTTCTTTCTTTCTTTCTTTCTTTCTTTCTTTCTTTCTTTCTTTCTTTCTTTCTTTCTTTCTTTCTTTCTTTCTTTCTTTCTTTCTTTCTTTAATCTTTCTATCTTTCTATCCATTCGATCCATCTGTCTATCTATCTACCTATCTATCTATCTATCTATCTATCTATCTATCTATCTATCCGATCCATACATTAATAAATCTATCTTTCATCAGCTGGCTGACAAGTCTTAAAGTTGTCAAGGTTGGAGACCCCTGATGTAGCTAGTTGGGTAATGAAAACTCTACCGTAAAACAACCAAACTCAGAGAACACAAATATCCCACACATTAGCCGCTTAGCCTTTTCAAGATTAACCAAGTTTGGTTTGGAGAATTTTATATCTTTCCAAAATAGTAAATAATAGTAAATAAAATAAAATAAATAGTCAATAGTCAATAAATAGTAAATAATAGTAAATAAATAGTAAATAAAATAAAATAGTGCAGTAGCATTAGTTATAGCAATAAAAGGCAGAACATTCGCAAGATGGCCCACCAAGGTATTTTCTGTGTATTAATCCCTTTGCAGAAATTGTTTCCTCTTTAAGAATGAATAGCTACTATAAGAGGACTATTGAGATCCCAGTAATGTTCAGTGGACCAAGGAATACTCTAGTTTAAAATCAATTTTAAGTTCTCTGTTAGTAGAACAAGCTTGCAACCATTTCCTGAAACTCAGAATCACCTGTGTTGTACTGGAAACATACGCTGCATATTCAACATCAGTTTATTGGCTCTTATCCAGTCAATAATAAATCCATACACTAATCTCACATGACTGACACCCTATAGATTTTTTTTTCAAATAACTGCAACAGGTACTTTTAAATAAATTTTTTAAAAGGATTATATCTTACTTTTAAAAGGATTATATCTAACATACAATATGTTCTTTTATTTAACCAGTAGTTCTGCTTATTTATCCATATTACATTCCTTATAAAACGATAGAGAGCTACAAGCTGACAAAATCAATGGAGGAAGACATATTCATTTAATGACCGCATGAATCATTTAATAACTGCTATGCTTCACTTAACAACTGTGGCAAGAAAGGTTGTAAAATGGGGCAAAACTCACTTTATAACTGTCTCACTTAGCAATAGAAATTTGGAGCTCAATTGCAGCTGTAAGTCGAGAATAGATATCTTTGCCTAACTATGATAACTGGGATTGGAAGTGGAACCACACTGCTATGCAAATTATTGACTTAATGGAAGTTCAAAATGGTTTACCTGAGAATAACTGAGAATGTAAAGAAGTTGTGTACAATGCTGACAGAGTTCAGTGACACAGGTGGCCTAAACATCAAATTATTATATGCATTTTTAAAAAAATCCTCATTGTAAATATTAATTGTCTTAAGTACTCTTTGTGTTTCCTCATTTTCTTTCTCATTTTTGTGTTTCCTCACTATTTTTCCTAATTTTTGTGTTTCCTCATTATTATCAGTGTTTCTCTTACTTTTTTTTGATGATTCTTAAATATGTAAGATCATATTCTTAGGGTTTTTTTCCTAGACTAAACAAATTCTCCTGTGCTACATATTTTGATCTCTCTCTCTGTGTGTATTTCCTTCTGCTGCATTGCTTATTATTGTATATTTATTTCATTCCAAGGTACTAGAAAAAGAGTGAAAAAAAGATTAGATAGACACTTCCAGAGAATTAATTTTTATTTATGTCCCTGAAAGAGAGTGGAAACTAATCAAAACTGCTCAGCCATTTGAGATTTCTTTAGAATGCAAAACTCTGTTTCGCAAGGTTTTTTTTTAATGTGTTCAGGAATAGAGATATGTATAGTCGAATGAAAGGCACATTCATAGCATCCTTTTTCTTCCTTTTTAATCTTTTGTCATATTGTGATTACATTCTTTTGCTTTGCAATGGAGCCATTTCCCTGCCATCCAGGGTTCTTGGATCACTGGTAAATTTGATATCTTTTGAGAGTGCCCTTCCAAATTGTTCTGTGAATTATAGCAGATCACACAACTGTCTGAAATGGAAGTGAGATCCATTCTTCTCCTTGCCCAGGAGGAGTATCTCTGAAATATTTTAAAATTTGCCTTATAAGATTTTTTTTTCTTTTTGCCTGTCACAATAATGGCGTTTCGCCAATTTGCAATCACGCTGGATTTTAAGCAAAGAAGGAAGGACTATGCAGTCTTTATGCTTGCATCTGGCAGACGAACATGAAAATTTAATGTGAAATGCACAGGATTTCGTCTTTGTCGCTCTCTTCCTCCCCTCCTGACACCTTGTCCCTCTGGCTCCTACAGAATCAGAAATGCAGCCTTCATCTTTCAGCATGCTTTGCACCAACCAGGTGGAATTTTGCTTATGGACTTCAACATCCCACAAAGAGAGATTTCACGAAAATAGCTCCCAGGTGGAACCACACATAAACAATTGATCAAAGCACGTGAATGACAACTGAATGAAGGCATTCTGTCAACATGTCCTATTTTCCACTTGGCAAATACTGTTTCAACTCATCAGAAAGTTTGACAGATTACTACGCTCACCTCTCTGCATCCAACCCCACCCTTACCTACGAAGAGATTCCATTCAGTGTCCAGATCTGCTTGGTTTGCAAGGCAGCCCTTCATTACATTGAGGCAGTAGTTATTGCAAGGTTTCACAGTGGGCAGTCCACGGCAATAAGGGCAGTACAGCATCTTCATTAATGCCCGGATGCATCCTGGGGTGGGACTCACCTGCGGAGTTGAAAGGGGAAAAAATGTTGTAAAACAAGCAGCCTCCATTTTGTCAGAATATTCATGAACTGGCAGAGACATGGTAACAAGGTCAGCCAATGAAAGCTGAACTAGAAACTGAAACTGAAGGAAACTGGGTGTGGCCCTGCAGCTCTAAGTGCTGTGCTGAGAACTGAAACTAACCTGGTCTGAGCTCTGAAGTTGCTGCTTGTATTTTGCTTGTGTTACGTTGGAAGAATCTACTAATGGTATTGTACATTTTACTCATATCTTATTATGTATATAAAGAAGTTAATGAATCCTGCTGAATCAGTCATCTGTGTGTCATCTATGTGTGCTTTCTGGATTTGATTTCTGCAATAAACTCTAACACATTTCCTATCTGACCCTGGGTCTTGTTCTGACCCAGCCTTAGCAAGTAATGATAAGCTGCTAACTCATGAGTAAAAACAAATCCCTTTTCAAACAGGATAGGAACCGTCTTTTATTAATGTGGATAAACAAAAAACAAAACATAATTAGTCCCAACAGACCTGGTTCTGGCCTAGAAATCGAAATTGCTGTATCCTAAAAATGAATGGTTGTCTACAACAACCAGCCACTCCCAAACCCCTACTATTTATTTCCCAGCCAGGGAGGGGCTGGCTGGCGTCTATGTCTGCTTTTCCCTGAGAGGCAGCTTATTGCTTTCCTTTGCTCTCCTCTCCTTTCCTCTCTGCGCATATGTGCATCTGAGATGGACCTCCTCCTCACTGTTCACCTGTTCCTCCTCCTCACTCAGCTCAGGCCCCGAAGACAGCTGCCTCTCCACCTGGAGGAGGACAGAAGGCCCTGGCTCTGCCTCTATGTCTGATGCTGTTTCCTTATCAGAGTCTTCCAAGGACTCCAAAGCTGGATACAACAGACCAACAGTAGATACAACAGACCTAAGTGTCTTAGCCTTTCCCTAATTTAGGTTATTTCCTAGATAAAGTTCATTTTCCTTTCACACAAACACCAGCCTTGAGAAACCATTCTTAGAAAACTTAACCTCCTAACTCTACTGATTCCCTGTCCATACATTATTTCTGCCATGTAAAATTATCCATTACTCAACCATGTGGACAGAAACAACTGTATTGCTTGCATTTCTGCTTGCTATGCAATTGGTAGATTGTCTTTGTCAATAAATCATGACTCACTCCATCCTGATCCACGAAGGTCTTAGAGATACAGTCAATTTTGTTTGAATAGAATAGAATAACAGAGTTGGCAGGGACCTTGGAGGTCTTCTAGTCCAACCCCCGCTTAGGCAGGAAACCCAATTCCATTTCAGATAAATGGTTTTCCAACCTCTTTTTAAAAACTTCCAGTGTCGGAGCATTTACAACTTCTGGAGGTATGTTGTCCCACTGATTAATTTTTCTAATTGTCAAGAAATTTCTCCTTAGTTCTACGTTGATTAGTTTTTTCCTTGATTAGTTTCTACCCATTGCTTCTTATCCTACCCTCTGGTGCTTTGGAGAATAGCTTGACTCCTTCTTTGTGGCAGCCCCTTAGATATTGGAACGTTGCTATCATATCTCCCCTGGTCCTTCTTTTCATCATACTAGACATACACAATTCCAGCTGAAAAGTGGAAGATATGATACTCTCCATCCCTAATTTAGAAGTGCATGGTCCTCTTCACCTTTGATGCCTCTAAATTAGTGTTATATGGTAAAACTATGTTGAGTTTTGTCATCTGATGTATGGCTTTGAAAAGGAAAAAGTACAAATATATCATAGTTGAGATTATTAAATGCTGTACCTACATTTGTGTTTTAAAACTCCATAAAGAAATCAGCCAGGATCCTTCTTCTGGCAATATCAATTTATTTTGGTTTGTATTCGCTGGCCTACACAATCATCCCTTCAGCTTCATATGGCCTGTGTGTTTCTTTGACAAATTATCTTAGCAGAAACGTGTTGACTGTTCTGCAAATGTTAGAAAAAATGCATGCCATTTGGCAAATAATGATCTTCAAGAGAAAAAGAAAGAAAAAGTGGCTATTTCCTCCTTCCGTTTAAATTACATTTGCTCACTGCTTGTCAAAATGTTAATTTTTTTCCCACTGACAATTGCTTATCTCCGTTCGTTACTTATAGTTTTGTTTTTGAATTTGTACAACAACCTATTGCCTTTGATTTTTCTTTCTTCCTTGGAAAATAGCTAGGAAATTGCCTAGACAAATGTTTGTTATTTAAACTTCAAACTTCCTATACATATATATTTTAGTTCCAAATTTCCTGAGAAAGCTTTGGCCTTCACAATTTTCACCTGTCTTCACTTGCTGCCTCAGTTTAGTGGAGGTTACGTTTTCTGCATTTTGTTCCACCAAATGATTCTTTCAAGATAAGACTAATACAGGGATTCCAAACCCAAGATACTGACCAAGGCTTCCTGACACAGTAACAAACACACACTGTTCCAAAAAACCTTTTTTTTTTAATTATTTCAATGGCTGTGAATTATATGCATTCACAGCCTGTAATGAGTCCCAAACAGTTTATGAATAGCCCAACAGAAATCTGCCACAGTCTTTCAGGATAAGGCTGATAAGCACCCACCTTTATCTCCCTTGAAATGTTGCCAACAATTAAATTGCCAATTAGCTGTTCAAGGCCAAACGGAGCACAAAGTTAACACAGAGCTTCAGATTTTACACCAACCAGAACAAACAAAGTTGCTTCCTGCAAAGGCTCATGTCCCTTTGCCCCTCCTTTATGTCTTATGGGAGAGGCCTGTGATCTTCAAGCCTTACTCCTGAGTTGCTCCTTTTGTTTTAACTGTTTTTGCCTTCTGGCAGCTCTGTGTAAGTGTGCACTGGGAACAGGCTCCCCCTGTTCCTCTGCCTCGCTGCTGTCAGATTCTGGAGGCTCCAGAGTCAGCACATAGCTCTCAGATGGCCCTGGCTCCATCTCTGTGTCGGATGGAGATCCCTCATCTGAGCCCTTCTCAGACTCCAGAACTGGCCATGTTTATCTCCACTGTTCGACTCTGCTGCCATCTCCGCAGGCCACCAGCAGACCACAATAATTACTTCATCTATTCCTTGATTGTTACAGATTATTATTACCTTTATTGTAAGAGTACAACATGTGTACAATGAGATTGGCTGAGCCTATCAACCAGTACAACCAGAGCTTGGTCACCTACAACATAATCAAAAGAGATGGTCCCCCAATATAGTTCTCTAGCCAACATAATGATGTGATATACATGTTTCCAAACCCTTGTTAGTTGCATTTATATTTTTATTTATACTCTTGGGGAAACAAATATGTTTTAAAAGGCCAGATGTGAAGCAACCACATTTTAATTCAGTCTTATGAACAGGTTATCTGTACATTTTCCTCTCTTGCAGGACAATGACACAAATAAACCAAATATTGGTGCTGACAGCACAACTGTGTTTATAACATTTCTTGAAATCAATACCGTGGTAACCAGCTACCTTGTTGTATTTTGTGGTTGCACAATGGTTAATACTACATCTTCCATGTAGTATTTTCATCTCCTTGATTATTAATGCCTAATACTTGTTAATCTTTCCAAAACAGTTCGTATTTTTAAAATATGATAAAATGATATGATAAAAATAATAAAGGAGAAAAAATACAGGTAGTCCTCAACTTACAACAGTTCATTTAGTGATCATTCAAAGTTACAATGGGACTGAAAAAAGTGACTTATGACCATTTTTCACACTTATGACTGTTGCAGAATCCCCATGGTCACATGGTTTACATTCGGATGCTTAACAACTGACTCACATTTATGACCGTTGCAATATCCCGGGGTCATGTGATCATCTTTTGCGACCTTCTGACAAGCAAAGTCAATGGGGCTGCCAGATTCATCTAACAACTATGTTACTAATTTAATACATGTAGTGATTCACTTAGCAACTTGTCAGAATATTCATGAACTGGCAGAGACATGGCAACAAGGTCAGCCAATGAGGGCTATTTTGGAAACAGAAACTTAAGGAAGGTGCCTGGGCATGGCTTAGCTCTGTGCTCAGCTCTAAAATGAAAATAGTCTCGTCTTGTCTGCCTGCCGAACTGAAACTAAGAATTTACTTATAATCTCTCCTCTCTATCATATTGGAAGAATCTGCCGTTGGTATTGTAAATTGATTTCATGTGTTATTATGTATATAAAGAAGTTAATAAATCCTACCGAATCAGTTATCTGTGTGTGCTTTCTGGATTTGATTTTCTGCAACAAAATCTGACACAATTGTGGAAAGAAAAGTTGTAAAATGGGGCAAAACTCACATTTAACAAATTTCACACTTAGCAACATAAATTCTGGGCTCAATTGTGGTCATATGTTAAGAACTACCTGTAGAACATTTTTTTTCTAGTTACTTTTACTTGACTGAAAATTTCAAAGAAAATGTCCCACTGGCTATGACATCTGCTGTTTGCTGTTGATATATGTTTTTAACCGAAGCTGTAAATTCTTCTCTGGGATTTATTTTATTCAATACTGCAAGGAGAAATGGCCATCTCAAACCAACAAAAGTGTTTTCTTCACCCCTCCCCCAAATTACTGCTGTTCCTTCCCTTTTTTAAACTGATATATTCTATTACATTTATAAGTGTTGATGTTCCCCTTGGCAATATAACATGTTTAATCCATGTGTATTATATCCAGAACATGGTTCTTTAAGTGTTCAACTTCAGCTAATATAGTAGCAAACATTTTATAATGAACAGTAATAAGGAGACTGGTCTATCTATGTGATCTGGTCTCTTCAGATTATTTACTTTTGAGGAAAACAATTAAAGGGTTTGATGAATTCTCAGGATGTAAAATGAACATTAAAAATTAGAAAGCTGGGAAAAAAAACCCCAAATTTTCACTTTTAGAATTAATTGCAACTATTAAAATACATATAAAATTTTATATACTCACACATAGTATATATAAATAAAAATTTAAATAGCATTCATCTTCATCCAGAATTTTTTTTGCAAGATTGGCAAAATTGGATAACAAATGTATTTGCAAAAAACCCAGAGTAAAATAAAGAAAAAAATCTCAAGATTCAAAAGAAAGAGGCACACTCACAGATTTTAAAATATATTACCATGTAAGACATTTGACATGGATAGTCAAATGGATAAAATCCCTGAATAATAGAATGTCAATATTAAAAGGTCCTGATTTAGCCAATTGATTTTATAATTTTTATTTGTTATTGGGGCATAAAAGAAGATTAAAATCTTCAAAGGACATACAAGACCGAGCATGATAAGAATAAGGAAATCCGCAAAAGCAATAATATATCCAGAAATGTTGCCTTTAGCTTCAATCTCAGGTATCTTTTATTCTGGAAGAAAATATGACTACATATGATGCATCCAGACTCTAAAAACAAACCAAGGGCAAAGTAAAAATTATTTGGCAAAAACCAAATATTTACTTTGGCTGATATATTTACAGATTGTCATCTGCACCTCTATAACTGGTTTGGTTCTGCAACACAACAGACAGACAGAGACTTCAGAGAGTAATTAGGACTGCAGAAAAAACAATTACTACCAACCTGCTTTCAATCGAGGACCTGTATACTGCACGAGTCAAAAAGAGGGCTGTGAAAATATTTACAGACCCCTCACATCCTGGACATAAACTGTTTCAACTCCTACCCTCAAAACGATGCTATAGAGCAGTGGTCCCCAACCTTTTTTGTGCCAGGGACCAGTTTCACTCAGAAACACTTTTTCAAGGACCGGGGGGAGGGTGTCCGAGTTTGGTGGTTTGCTTGCAGACGTTTCATTATCTGACTAGGTAACATCTGATGTTGTTACCTAGTCGGGTAATAAAACGTCTGCCAGCAAACCACCAAGTTCAGGGAACGCCAATGCCTCCTCATTGCAACCCTGAGCGACAGATAGTCCCTGCAGGACGGCTGAGAAGCCTCGCCTCTCGGCCCTGCCTTCATCAGCCCCATCCCTCAGGTGTCTCCCTCCCTCCCTCAGCCTCATCCCTCAGGTGTCTGCCTCGTTCCTCTCTCAGTCGCTCTCTCACTCCTCCACCAGCCCAGGAAGAAACTGCTTCAAAGAAGCCGGCAGGGTGGCTTTTCCTGTCGGCGCAGCTTCCCAAAGCGCCCGTTCACCCCCACCCCGCCGCCCAAGGTTCAATCCTCCGTTCTGCCTGCCTGCCTTTGTTTCTGGTGGTTTCGGAGCGCAGCTTCTCCGAGCGCCCGTTCACCCCCGCCCCGCCCGCCCGCCGCCCGCGGTTCAATCCAGTGCTCCGTTCTGCCTGCCTGCCTTCGTTTCTGGTGGTTTCGGATCCTCCGAAGCGCCCGTTCACCCCGCCCTGCCCCGCCCCATCCCGCCGCCCGCGGTTCAATCCAGTGCTCTGTTCTGCCTGCCTGCCTTCGTTTCTGGTGGTTTCGGATCCTCCGAGCGCCCGTTAACCCCGCCCTGCCCCGCCCCGCCCGCCGCCCGCGGTTCAATCCAGTGCTCCGTTCTGCCTGCCTGCCTTCGTTTCTGGTGGTTTCGGATCCTCCGAAGCGCCCGTTCACCCCCGCCCCGCCCCGCCGCCCCGCGGTTCAATCCAGTGCTCCGTTCTGCCTGCCTGCCTTCGTTTCTGGTGGTTTCGGATCCTCCGAAGCGCCCGTTCACCCCCGCCCTGCCCCGCCCCGCCCGCTGCCCACGGTTCAATTCAGTGCTCCGTTCTGCCTGCCTGCCTTCGTTTCTGGTGGTTTTGGATCCTCCGAGCGCCCGTTCACCCCGCCCTGCCCCGCCCCGCCCCGCCGCCACGGTTCAATCCAGTGCTCCGTTCTGCCTGCCTGCCTGCCTGCCTTGGTTTCTGGTAGTTTCGAGCAGCTTCGGCTGAGAAAAAGAGGCAAATAGTTATTATTCTCAGCAAGCTGCTCCGAAACTGCCAGAAACGAAGGCAGGCAGGCAGGCAGAACGGAGCACTGGATTGAACCTGGATTGATTGGCGGCGGGGTGGGGGTGAAACGGGCGCTTCGGAGGAGCTGCGCCGACAGGAAAAGCCACCCCCCCCCCAGCTTCTTTGAAGCAGTTTCTTCCTGGGCTGGTGGAGGAGCGAGAGAGCGACTGAGAGAGGAATGAGGCGGGAGGAAGCCAAGCCACTGAGCCAGAGAGCAGGACAGGCTTCGGTTGCTTCCTCCCTCCCCTTCTCTCATTTGTGTCCTTGATCCCCGATCCCAGCAGCGTTCACCGAAGGTGAAGAAAGCCGCCATTTTTTTTTTATTTTTTTCCCTTTGTGGCCCGGTACAGAGTGCTCTACGGACCGGTACCGGTCCGCGACCCGGTGGTTGGGGACCCCTGCTATAGAGCACTGCACACCAGAACAACTAGACACAAGGACAGTTTTTTCCCAAACATGCTAAAGAAATAATTCCTTCAACACTGTCAAACTTTTAAGTCTGCATTACTATTACTATTACTATTAATCCTCCCATCCTTCTTTTCACCATCTCCTCCCACTTATGACTGTACGACTGTACGACTGTAACTTTGTTGCTTGTATCCTTACAATCTATACTGACTGTTTCCTAGTATGATTTGATTGCTTATTGTACCCTATGACTATTATTAAATGTTATGCCTTATGATTCTTGACTCTTGATGAATGTATCTTTTCTTTTATGTACACTGAAAGCATATGCACCAAGACAAATTCCTTGTGTGTCCAATCACACTTGCCCAATAAAGAATTATATTCTTTCCTTTCCTTTCCTTTCCTTTCCTTTCCTTCCCTTCCCTTCCCTTCCCTTCCCTTTCCTTTTCTATTCGTGAATGAATAGAAAGTTACCTCAAGAAAAAAGGAGGGGTTTTAAGGCAAATGATTGGACTTGAAGCATTTAAACAGAACCAAGACCATCTATTGAGATGTAATTACTATTATGATATTACATACTGTAAGGACAGAATAAGTAAAAGGCTGTATAATAAAGTGGATGCAAGATTTTAAACAAGCAATGACATTACAACAATGGCACTTAATAAAGCATTTAAACAGAACCAAGACCATCTATTGAGATGTAATTACTATTATGATATTACATACTGTAAGGACAGAATAAGTAAAAGGCTGTATAATAAAGTGGATGCAAGATTTTAAACAAGCAATGACATTACAACAATGGCACATTTAATAAAATTCATCCTAAACTATAATTTAGATGAAAGTTGGTAGAAAATATCTTACATATGATACATAACTCCATCCACAATTGTTAAAATAGATACATCATCCTTTTTCTTTTTTAAAAAAGAAGGGTCCATTTGTTTGTGGAGGCTCTGTTTTCCTTAAAGATGGCCCACAAACTCCACAAACAAGTGATACAAGGTGGAGGGTCCCTGCAGATTTTACTCTGCTAGTCATTGCTGACTTTTGGGAGTGGTGCTCATCTCCATTTAAAGGCCATTGATCCAGTGCTGTCCAAAGACATTTCCATGGACATGTGTCCTGCATGGAGCACTGTTATCTTCCCACCAAAGTGGTACCTATCTATCTACTTGCATTTGCATGCTTTTGAACTGCTGGGGGGGCAGGAGCTAAGGCAAGGATGGGAACTCACCCTGTTGTGTGGTGCTCAGGTTTCGAACCTGGGCTGCTGCCTTTCCAGTCAACAAGCCCATTGCCTTAACCACTAAGCCACTGCATCATCCACAAACAAACATTTTTAAAAAACAACAACAGAGCCTCCTACAGTCTCAAGAGAACTGAGTATGCCATGGACCAGTGCCGATCCACAGACTGGGGTTGAATTCTGCAAAAGAAGTGACCTATCTTTTCCTCATGCCTTTGCAGAAATAAGACAGCAAACAAAATACTGAGAGAGATCACCAGTCACATTTACCCATACAGAAAAAGGGTAAATTACAGGGACTATTTTGAATCTGCCTTCAAGAACAATCAACAGCACCAATTACATTCAAAACGAAGCTAAAATGAAATGAAAAATCCTGAACTGATAAATATTTTTCACAGAACTAGGAATGTTTAATTAAAATAAACATCTTATTATTTACTAATGTGCAATTACGTGATTGGGTTGCACAATAATATAACATTTCATTTGACTGGTTAAGGTGCTGGCCTAGAAACTGGGAGACTGTGAATTCTAGTCCTGCTTAGTTATGACAGCCAATTTTGGGCCAGCATTCTCTCTTAGTCCAACTCATCTCACAGGGTTGTTGTTATTATTATTTTTTAGGAAATGATATTTATTGTCTTTGTCTCTTTCTTCCTGATAAATACATGGAAGAGAGGGGGTTCTGTTTAGATTTATTCATGCCTGAGACTGCAGAACAGAAAACATGGTTTATTGAACAAACTGTAGTAAACTATTATTATTAACTTTATTGTCAAGAGTACAACATGCGTACAATGAGATTGGCTGAGCCTCCCTTCGTGTACCCCCCCCCCCAACAATACTCACAGTGAGGACAGAAGTTCCTAACACAGTCCCAATCTTATTACACCTATTATGTAATTATGTTATTATGGCAAAAATATGAGGAAGGAGTATTAGGTGTGTTACAAATAACGCAAGGTGGAAAACATATGCAACACATCCTCCTATTTTCCCCAGAACAACAACCCTGTGGGAGATGGGTTGGGCTGAGAGAGAGTAACTGGCCCAAAATCACCCAGCTGGTTTTCATGGCTAAGATAGGAACTGGAGACATGTTCTCCAACTTTCTAGCCTTAACCACTAGACCAAAATTGTACTCAATGCTGCACAGATATTTTAAACCACCAAACCTTCTGGATTTGCAAACTGGCAGAGGGAGGGAGAGGGAGAGGGAGACGTTATGTGTGAGCGGTAGGCGAACTGTGTGTGTACTCACCTACCCCTTCCATGGCTCGGTTTTGAATGGGCTGCAGCCTGGAATTTGTGGGCCCCTGTTTTAAACACTTTACTTAGTTATTTTTAAGTATTTTAAAGTATTTCTGCAGGTTGAAGTTTCAGTTTCAGGCTTAGTTCCAGTCAAAGCAATCTCCAGTGGTAAATTGTTTTAAGGAGCCTATATATAATTTTTGACATAAATGAGGCTCTATTGAACTCAGCTGAAGTATATATTTTTTTTTGTAAATTTTATTTAAGTTTTCACAAAAAAAATACAAATAAAACATCTTTTTTGAAAGTAGCGTAATCCCGGGTTACATTTCTTCGCACAAATTCAATTTCATGCTCATTTTTATGTTCTATTCCATATCTTATTACTGTTTTACATTTTCTGCATAGCTTCTCCCCTCTCTTAATTTTCTCAATTTTATTTTAATTATCTCGTCTCAATTCAAATCATTATATTTATATTTTTTGTCTGTCCTGTTTCAATTATCTATTATCTTTTCTCATTAAACAAAATTTCTCCTGTAGTTACTGATTGGAGTATGACGCCTTTATATCTTTTAAGTTAATCCATTTAACTCTTATTTAGGCTTCAATATATACCCTAAAGCAGGGGTTCCCAACCTGGGGTGCTCGCACCCCCTGGGGGTGCAAGACAATATTCCAGGGGGTGCGAAAAAAGTCCAGGTAAATAATAGGATATTGGCTATATGTTGGCATTTTTATTTATTATTTATTTCAGGGGGTGCGAGGTTCAAGTGAAATTTCTTTAGGGGTGTGGGGCGAGAAAAAGGTTGGGAACCACTGCCCTAAAGTTATAACATTCAATATAATACATAACTTCCATTTGGATTCTGCTTGGTACATTCTTAAAATACACACTGTATTCTTAAAAAAAGAAAAAAATTAAATATATGTAATTAAAACAACACATTCCATTCCAATTCAATTCTATCCTTAATATTAATATTTATTAAAATCTTAACTTCTTTAACATTACTTTTCAATTAAATATCATACTTCTATGGGAACAATTATAATCTTTCCATAATTAATTCCCCCCTTCACTTATATTTTATAAAACATTAACTAATTAAAATGTTCCCGTTCCTTCCTAATTCAATTTTCTCATTTATTTTATTTCACTTATTTTATTAACAAACATTTAACTAAATTACACTATTTTATCCCTCATTTTAATCATACATTGTTTCCAATTTTCTAAAGTTATTTCTATTACTAATAAAACAATACAATCTTATGTACCTTTACAGAATCCCTTTTTCAGTTAAATTTTCACCCATTATCTCTAAATAGGTCGTTTCTCTATATCTTGTTCCAGTCCTTTGTAACTTCTTTTCCTTTCCTTCTTCCCTCTCTTCTTCTCTCTTCCCTTTTTACCCCCTTGTCTCTCTACCTCTATTTCTCTCTTCTGTATTCCCCACTTCTGTTGCTTTCCAGTATTATACTTATTTTTTGAATTATTTTTCTTTTCTTTGGTTGTTTTTTTAAGTCTTAAATTCTCCATTCTCTTTCCCCACTTTCCTTTTTCTTCCCCACATAGAATTACTTGTTCATTAAAGATGGCTTCTTCTTTGTCCCAATCTTCTTGTTTTGCAGACGTTTCTTGTTGTTTCTCATAGTTCCAAATGTCCATTTCTAAGAATTGAAAAACGAAGCCAAAAGAACCCTTCCCTTCTTGTGCATCTTCTTTCTACTTTTTAAGTTCCATTTTCAATTCATCCAGAAGTAGTGCCATTGTATAAATTTTTAATCAACCACCCGATTAATTTTAGTCATTCAAATGCAATAACCAAGAATCCAAAGATCACCAAGTAATCCAAATACACGCAAGCTGTTTCTTTTTGCTCTTTTTTTTCACTTTCTCTTCCTGCGGTTCTACTGTTTAGTTACAAAGTTTCAGTTAAAATATATCTTTTAGAAGTCTTGTTGAAGTTTTACTGTAGATTCTTTTTAATTCCAGGCAGTCTCCTCCCTCTTTCCAGATCCTGCCCTTTTATTCTTTTTCTCTCACTTCCTGCTTATGAAAAAAAAAAAAAATTAGTGTCCAGAAATCTTTATTATCCCTTTGACATTTTGTTTTATTTTCAGCTTAATTGCCTGTTGATGTCAAAGCGGATTTTTCCGATTTCTTATTTAAGTCTCTTAGTTGTCAGTATAGGGAAGGAGAGAGAGAAAAAAAAAAGCCAAACCTTTCCCTTTTCACTTTCCTTCGCTGCTTCCGACTCTTCTTTGGGAGCGATGTTTTTTTTTAAAAAAGTTTAAATTCCAGGGTACCTTAATTGTTGCTTTTGCAATTTAACCCAGTCAGCCAAAACTTTCACTTCTTATCTTCCTCCTGCACATTCTTTTCCGGTCGAGTTCTTCTTTGAGGCCATTTCTGACCACTGCTGCAACTGCCTTCGGGAAAGGGAGTAATGGCCAGCTGAGGAGGGGAGATGCGGCTCTCCTCAACCCTGCTGGCAGCCTCCCCCCTCTTCACCACCTCTATGGGGTGGCTTAGCCCCGAAACCAGCCGGCTCAGGGCGCTACAGCGGCAAGCCCAGACCGAAACCGCGCACGATCGCAGATTTCTGTCTGTTGCCGAAGGAACTCAAACTGGAAGCCCAAACTCAGCTGAAGTATTAAGCTGTACTTCTCAGTAGATGTGTTTCTCCATCACTTTTAATAAAAAATGTCCAAGGTTCTGGATAAGCTAACGATAAGCAACATAATTAAGGTAGGAGAATGACAGATAATGAAGTGGTTAGTCCAGGTTTTAGGAAATTACTGAAACAGAGTGCAAATTGGCAACCGTAAGAGAATTTAATTATGTACTTAATTAAAATAGGATTGGCCAAATGTTGATAAGGCAACATAGTAACGGAAAGGCATATGGACTTCATCTTTGAAAATGTAAATATCGACTAAAAAGGGAATTTTTCACTGTGCTGTGAACTCAAACAAGAAATACTAACGCCCTCAATTTTCAATTAAAACCTTGTCCTAGTGATTCTGTGAGATGTAAATCTTGGGCCATTATTCTTATCTCACCAATGTCAGTTGTACATGTATTAAAAAAAATCCCTTATCACAGGATTCAGTAATGCAAGATCTTTCCATTTCATAAACAAGTTCTTCAAAGACTCTCAGTGTAATGTCAGCTGTGAACTTGTCGGTAATGAGACAGAAGCATCTTAGACAGTCACTTAAAATATGCCCCAAATCAATATTCTGAGAATATGAAAAATTGTTCTAATGTCCTCCAGCTTTTTTGTATTTCCTTTATAAAAGGAATGCTGCATCAAGCTGAAAATCACATCCTGCCATAATTAAACTAGTCTCTCATGTGATAAGGAGATTATGACCACACATAGAATCTAGTGGTGGGATTCAATATTTTTTACTACTGGTTTTATGGGTATGGCTCGGTGGGCATGGCAGGGGAAGGATACTGTAAAATCTCCATTCCCACTCCACTCCAGAGGGAAGGTTACTGCAAAATCCCCATTTCCTCCCCACTCCTGGGGGAAGGTTACTGTAAAATCTCCATTCCGTCCCCAACCCACTATCCTGTTTTCCAGCTCCGTTCTCCTGTGCAGGGCAACAAAAGAAGACCCAGCCGATTAGCTGGGACTTGGCAGGCAGAGAATAGATGGGGGTGGGGCCAGTCAGAGCGGGCATTTGCTGGTTCTCTGAACTACTCAAAATTTCTACTACTGGTTCTCCAGAACTGATCAGAACCAGCTGAATACTACCTCTGATAGAATCCAAAATGGAGCTCAAGACTGAAAAAGGACAACTTTCTCTCTTCTCTTATGGTGGGTCTCCTAGCAATTTGTCTCTCTTAAATGTAGCCAATAATTAATTATTATTTTTTATTTATTTTATTTTATCAGGGAGCGATATCAAAACTGTTTTCTCTCCTCAGTGACTTCATCTCTGGAAACTTCCCTTTGGTTTAGACATTGTCTTCCAGTGCAGCCAGAAAAGGCGTCCTGAAAGATAAAGTCAGATTTATCCTTGAAATGGTATGTCTTGTCCCACAACCAGTGTTGGGATTCAGTCAGTTCGCACCACTTTGGAAGAACCGGTTGTTAACTTTCTGAGCAGTTTGGTGAACTGGTTTTTGGAATAAATTATTAGGGCAGAGAACCGGTTGTTAAATTATTTGAATCCCACCAATGCCTACATCTCTTTTGAACGAGATGGTCTGGACTGAGAAGAGTCTGCAGGAGGAAATGGAAAGGTGGCCTTCTTGATCTGCAGATGGAAATGGTGAAGCTAATCTGATACAAGTTATGTTTTCCAGCCTGAAATATTCAAATATAGCATTTGGATGGTACTGGCATTTGTATCTTTTTTGATATGGTGGTGCAAACCATATATGGGTAGCCCTTGACATAGAACCGGTTGCTTAGAAACTCTTTGAAGTTACAACCTACCTGAAAAAGGAGACTTACAACCCAGGTCATAAGTTTTGACAATTGCTCCTCTGCAAAAGTCACATACTTCAGACGCTCAGCAACAAAGCCATATTTATGGCTGTTTGCAGGCATGCAGTGGTCATGGAAAAACTGCCCCATAGCAAACAATGGGTTTGCTTAACAACCACACCATTTGCTTAATGACTGTGGCATCCATCTTATGACAGTGATATTCACATAATGACCATTGCAAAATAATTTCACCTTTTTTACAACTGTTACAGCCTACAATCTTAATGGACAGGCTCCATCATAATGTCTTGGTAAGGCCACACTTGGAATACTGCATCCAGTTTTGGTCACCATGATGTAATAAAGATGTTGAGACTCTAGAAGGAGTGCAGAGAAGAGCAATAAATATGATTAGGGGACTGGAGGCTAAAACGTATAAAGAATAGTTGCTAGAATTGGGTATGTTTAGTTTGATGAAAAGAAGGACTAGGAGTAATTAGAACACTAGGGGTATTAGAACACTGATAAGAGTGTTCTAATATCTCAGGGGCTGCCACAAATAAAAAGGGATCAACCTATTTTCCAAAGCACCATAAGGCAAGACAAGAAGCAATAGATGAAAACTAAGCAAGGAGAGAAGCAACCTAGAACTAAGGAGAAATTTCTAACAGTGAGAACAATTAATTCAGTGGAACAAATTACTTTCGGAAGGTGAGAATGTTCCAACATTGGAAGTTTTTAAGAAGAGTTTGGATAGCTATTTGTCTGAAATGATATAGTGTTTCCTGCCTGAACAGGGGGTTGGACTAGATGACCTCTAAGGCCCCTTCCAACTCTGTTATTCTGTTCTGTTATGGTCATAATTCAAGGACTACCTGTACCATAGTCACATTGGAAGAAAACCCTGTCCTAAGGAATTGTTTGTAGCAATGGCAACTGGCTACGTATGTGCAGTAGTATGTGATGTCTTCCCAAGGACAGTTTATGATCTCTCTTCTTGAAACAAACATGTGTTGAAAGGTTTTATAAGAGAAACCAAGAGCACTATATGCTAGAGTGTAGAGGTGAAGAAATCTTTTGAGAAAACTAATATATGTGTGAATGCATTATTACAAAAACAATTGTTGCATAATCTCTGTACACAATAACATTCACATTAAAAATATAGCATATGTAAAGAAAATAGCTTGCCTGAAGTGGTATGTGATCCTCATCAGTGACTAGAAAAGGAGTGAAGGCCAAATTATATAGTAAATAAAACAGAAAGAATAGAAGCAAGAATTAGCAACAGAATGAAGTTTACTACTGTAAAAATAAATAATGGACTACAGATGGATTACATATTTTATTACTGTAAGCAAGTGAAATTGTTTAATTAAAAGCCTTCATTAATTTATAAATAACAAATAGTTCAGATTTCATTTGGATAACTTCTGACTTGCCATTCTTGGGGAATTTGTAGTATCTAGATAAAGTCACATCTGAGCACATAGTTTCTTGAGTGAGATAGTTTAATATTTGCCAACTTTGTAGGTGGAAACTGAACTATATCCCTGTTCAGCTAGACCACTGACACTTTATATGATTTTACAATGATTTTACAAAGTCTCAGTCCTTCCTCACAGGCTGAATTCAGAAGATAGTGCTGAAGCACCCATGGTCAGCCTCTGGATCACTGGTTTATCATGTTCTTGAGGAATGGATCCTCTATCACTTGAATGATCTATAGCAGGGGTCTCCAACCTTGGCCACTTGAAGACTTGTGGACTTCGCTGGCTGAGGAATGCTGGGAGTTGAAGTGGCTGAGGTTGGAAACCCCTGATCTATAGCAATCTTCTGGAAGACTTTTAAGGGTTTTGGAGTACACTATCACCAACAAATAAGGCTGATCCCTGTTTCTTGTCTAAAATCTCATCGCTCATTGCCCATCGCTTGTGCACATGGAGCTGCGCGTACTCGCCTGCCACTTGCATGGAACCATTTCTTCTCCCCACTCCCACCTCACCAGTCCACCAAGACAGAAAGGTTGGGAATTACTGGCCTACTGGTTAAGAACTGGTACATTTTAGTCCCACTTTAGGCATGAACTGTGTGACCTTGAGCAAATCCCTTTCTCTCAGCCCTAGGAAAAAGGGAAGAATAGAATAGAATTCTTTATTGGCCACGTGTGATTGGAGACACAAGGAATTTGTCTTGGTGCAAATGCTCTCAGTGTACATAAAAGAAAAGATACATTCATCAAGTCAAAAACATAAGGTACAGCACTTAATAATAGTCATAGGGTATAATAAGCAATCAAATCATACTAGGAAACAGTCAATATAAATCGTAAGGATACAAGCGACAAAGTTACAGTCATACAGTCACAAGTAGGAGGGGATGGGTGATAAGGAGTGACGAGAAGATTAATAGTAATAGTAATGCAGACTTTGTAAATAGTTGGACAATGTTGAGGGAATTATTTGTTTAGCAGAGTTCAGGAAAAAAACTGTTCTTGTGTCTAGTTGTTCTGGTGTGCAGTGCTCTATAGCGTCGTTTTGAGGGTAGGAGTTGAAACTTGAAAGGGCAAATCAAAACTGACATCTTGCCAAGTAAACTGCAGGGGTTAATTCAGGCAGTCACCGGGTAACAATAATGATATGAGGAAAAATTTTTGAGAAAGTACCACATTTGCATTATATGAGTGAAGAAATAGCAACCACAATTTAAATTAGCATAGTTTTAAAAAATTCCTATACAATTCCCAGTTCTTTGAGAGCAAGCATCACTGACCTTAATTAATAGACATGTATAGGATTGCTCTGTAAAATAAGGAGCAGGAAATAAAAGCTACAATCCTACAAATGGAAATTTAATTGAATTCAGTGGAATTTTACTTTCGGATGTCTATAAGTATGATTGAACTGTGAAGGTATATGCTAACCCAAACTACAGAACAGCTGCATTCATACAATCCATTCAACCTGCTTAGTGAAATAAATCCATTTTCTGTGCAACTTACTGAACTCTAATTTAATGAAACAGGATTGTCTCAAATGCTCAATCTGAAAGAAGAGTACCAAATATGAACATAGCCATTAAATTCGATTACTTAAATCCCATCTACTATATAGTTCCAATTCATAAGGGAAATCATATTCACTGCTAAGTTGTCAGAGCCAGATTTACTTAAAATTGCTTTGTGCTGCCTACTAACCTCAAAGACCTAATGTCCACGATGTCCAGTACTTCTAAAAAATAAAAGGGACTGTTGTTTTTTTTCCTACATAAAGTTAGAGGAAATATTTGTGTGTATTTCTCTTCTTTCTGTGTGCAATTACTTCGGAATGAAGGAACTCTGGATGAGAATATAGGACATAGTATCACCCTAACAGAATGGGAGAGGGTCTGGAATAGAAACAATAAAATCTCAAAATCGGCATCGTACAAGGAAAATGCTTATAAAATGTTTTATAGATGGCACCTCCCCCCCTTGAGATTAGCGAAGATACACCCCAACATGAGTCCGAATTGCTGGAAATAAAAAAAAAAAAAAGGAGGGAACATACTTCCACATGTGGTGGTCCTGTACAGAAGCACAAAGATACTGGCAGAGAATTAAAAAATGGCTGGAGGAAATGATGACAGAACAGATTGAATTCAAACCAGAGTTCTTCCTATTAGGGATCTTTAAGAAACAATTTCCCCCAAAAGTGAAGTATACAATATTACATATATTGACAGCAGCTAGATTGGCTTTTGTACAATGTTGGAAACAACCTCATACTCCATCAGAAGAAATGATTATTGAAAAAATATTAAGTTGTGCATAAATGGACAAATTAACTCTAGCACTAAAAGATAAAGAAACATCAATGTACTACGAGAGTTGGAACTGCTGGTACGAATGGTTAGATCAAAGATGGGCTATATAACATTGTAAAAGAGGATAAGCTATAATTGTAGTGATAATTATATATTCGCATTAAGGATTACTTGTAAATATGGCATAAAATAAGGATTGAAATAATGACCCACAAACTGTCAATGATGAAACTGTTTTTAATCACTTTTTGACTTTTCTTTTACTTTTTTTCTCTTTTTCTCCCTTCTCTTCTTTTACTTCTCCACTCTGTTTCTCTTTTCCCTTTCCGCATTTGTGTATGTGTTGTTTGTTTATTTTAATTGTAAAATTAATAAAGTTTTTTTTTTTAAAAAAAGAGAATTCCAATATATACAAACTGATTCTTATTTTTGATTTCGAGTGGTGCGGTGGCCTAGAGATAGAGCTCTCGCCTTACAATCAGGAAGCTATGAGTTGTTCGATCCCAGGTAGAGGCAGATATTTCTCTCTCTGGGCACCATGAGAATAATATCTGTTGAACAAAACTCTTCAATGGTGACAGGAAGGGCATCCGGCCATTAAATACCCTACTACCTCCATTCAGTTGCCCAGACTCCACCCCACAAGGGATTATGGGGGTCATTAAAAGATGATGATGTTTTTGTTGTTTTTGATTTAACATGGCTGTCTTGTGCTGAAGTAGCTCCAAAATAGCTTTCTTTTTTTAATTACAGGGTTAAATAGGATTACGAACTGAATGCCATTGGCATGAAAAATATAACTAACCTGGTCAAATATTTACAGTAACACATGACCTAGAATGGCATGGGATGATGAGTGAAATTAGTAATAGCAACCCTTGACTTGAATCTTATAATGTTGCTAAGAAATGCTTTTCAACTGCAAGTTTCTTGCCATCCTGGATAATGTGAAATAGTCACATCTATTAACGTGCCCTAGCCTTTGCCACAGGGTTAATGAAGGTGATAGTTTAAACAGAAGGACATACATTTTTTTCCCATTTGTTCACATAGCCTCATTGTGAGCTTCATATAACAGGCGTTTTTCATAAATTTGGGTCAGCACCCTTTAATTCACAATCTGGAGTTATCAGTTGAATAATAAAATGGTGATAAAACTTGTGTACTCTGTACATGTGGGAAGTGACTGTGAGGAGGCAATAAAAACACTTGCATCTCATTCCAAGCTAAGCGTACACACTTTATTCTGCAATCATAAGCGAAACGTTGCTGCTGCTTCTAGCCATTTGTTTGTGCCAAGCAAAGACTGCTTCAAATATTTGTTTGCTATCCAGTGCCCACAAGAATCAGCACTGTGGATAACTCTCCCCCACTCCTGTTGGCATCACTCAGATGACATCTGGAGACATCCAGAAAGTTCTGTGCCACAGCCAAGCTTGGTTGGTTTCCATGTGCAGCAGGATAGTAATAATGCACACCTCTGGCAAGCCAGTGTGTGTGTGTGTGTGTGCGTGTGCGTGCAGGCACAGAAGCATAGCTGCTGCAGGCAGGCATTTTGGGAATGCTTAAGGATGTTGGTGTCATTAACGCAAATGTTGATAAGAAATTATTCAGTGTGTTCTCATGTTAAACTTTCCAGGTCAGATAAGCCCCATCCAGGTGATACTAACTCTCACAATTCTTCACTATATTTCCATAGGTAACAATGTGTTAGCATGGTGAGGTTTTCATAGAAATCTTAAGACTCATTGGGTTAGAAGGGACCTTGGAGGTCTTCCAATCCAACTCCCTGCCCAAAGCAGAAGTCCTTATTGTATCCTGGACAAATAGTTGTCCATACTTTTCATGGAAACCTCCAGTGATGGAGCACCCATAATTCCAGCAGGCATGCTTTGTTCTTGCTGTCAGGAAATTCCTCCTTATTTCCATGTTGGATGTTCCTCTGATGAGTTTCCAATCCAACTTTATTCAAAACGTTGTTCTATGAGACTTTCATATAATTTACACAGCTCATGTATCCTTAATCTGGATAAAATCTAACTCGTGGATAAAGATAATGAGAGGTTAATTAAGGGGAAGCATTAAAGTAAATGTTTGTACCGTATTTATGTTCATCATAACAAAAAAAAATTGTACCTAAAGTAACAGTCCTCATATAGCTTGCAAATTTTTGCAATTATTTCACAGCTACTAAAATACAAAATTCCACCAACTTATTGATATCTAACATCTGCCTTTCACCTGGTAATAACGTTAATTTTTATAGAGAAATCTGATCTTGCTAATTCGTTTGGAATCCTGGGAACTTTTGCAGGACAGCAAAAGGTTTTCTTAAAAAAAGATAAAGAAAAAAAGAATCTGGCTTAATTTAACTGCTGTGATGATATTTAAAAAAAACCTCTGAAGTTGTCAGGGCAGGATATTCCCATACGAGCTACCTACTCTGTTCATGATAGGTATTTATGCCCTTCATCTTTTCAATAATATATATAAAATAAATGAATAGAAAGAATAATGTGTTTCAGAATATCTTATTCTATTGAGAGAACAGTGGTAATGATAGTGACAATCCTGATTGTAACACCAATGACCATAGTTCAAGTCACAGCATTGCAATATGTGTTTAATCACTTCCCTTCCTTCATCCCTCTATAGCTATAGCCATGCAACAACATGGAAGACGTTCACTATTCCATCCTATCAAGATATTTTGGGTATTTTTTTCCTCAGTCTAGCCTGTAGCCCAAAGATTTTAAGTTGGTGTTTCATAAAATACTATCCAGATATGACCCTTATTAGCTTTTCCTACATCAGTCAAGCTTGGCTAGATATTGCCCATCTGCTGTTATGTCCTCTCTCCTTCCCTTCCTCTTGTTCCTCAGGAATCTTGATACTATCTGCCCACAGTACCAACTTTCTTCTTTTCATCTTGATTGTACTCCATGCAAAAAGTTCAAGGAGAGGTAAAACAATAGAGCATACCAATCCAAAATAAAAAGCAGTAACAATAATTTCCCACATCCAAAATTACGTTGATTCCTTTTGTGCCTCAGTATCACCCCAATGATATAAAATACCTTATTATTCATATTCACAGCATATAGGTTATTTAATGGTTCAGCCAGATAGAGTTTAAAATAAAACTCTTTTGCCCTCTTATAACAAAGAACTTGTTTTCTGTAACAAGTGCCAGGAAAATAAGATTATGAATTAAACCAAAGTTAGTTTTAAACTATTGTCTTGAATGTGCTATCATGGTTGGATTTGCATGCCACTCTGAACTTTAAGCCTTAATTTATAAATCTTAGAGGATTAGTTCATACAATGCCCTAAACTGAAGATGATGGACAATGATATAGTTAGGAAGCTTTAGAATTACTCTCAATCAATTTACATTTCTGTGTACATTGTCTTTGCATTTTAATGCTGTTTATCTTGCAATTCTTGGCACTATTAATGAGAGAAAGGCTACACGGAAGGCAGTGGGGCAAGATTGGTTTATCAGTAAATATTCATAGGTTTGACCTGTAATTCACGGAGATGGCAAGACACTTAAGATTATTTGAGAAGCAAGCCCCATTAAATTAGGCAGCAAAGTTGAATGTTAATGAAAAGTTTGCCTGCAACTTCTTATTGCCTGAAGCAGTGAAGCAGATGCTCTCCATGATCTATCATAGCATTGAGCAATTTATTTATGCACTTGAGGCAGATCATTCTACCAGTGCATCTCTTCTTTCTTAGTGGTACAAGAAATAACATTAATAAATTTAATAACTAGCAATTTAGTGCCAGTACCCAGCATAGATATATTCAGTTATGATGGAGGATTTGAGTGCCATTTATTTTTGTCTGCTGCCTGTGAGGCTTATCTAGAGGTGTCTTGTTAGACAGCTGCATCTGTATGAGCGGCTTGGAAATTTACCTATTTATTTCAGCTTTTTCAATTAGAATTTCAAATAGAGAATTTTAAAAATATTCAACTGAAGCCAGAACTTTTTTTTCCCTGGGATTAATGGACAATTACAAAAGAACTATGGAACATTATTTTTATATATGATCACTGCTGTGAGACTATTCTATGCACAAAAATGGAAAGACTTTGAAATACCCATAATGAAAGAATGAATGGTCAAGATTATGGAACTAGCATAGTTTGTAAACATGTTCGTCTAGAAAAAGACCAAGAACTACCTTTATTGGAAGCCCCTTTTAGAATTTTGTTTAAAAAAGGGAAAATAGCAATAGGACTTAGACTTATATACCTCTTCATAGTGCTTTACAGCCCTCTATAAGGTTGACAAAGTCAGCACATTGCCCCCAACAATTTGGGTCCTTATTTTACCGACCTTAGAAGGATGGACGGCTGAGTTAACCTTGAGCCAGTCAGGATCAAACTGCGGTCAGTGAGCAGAGTCAGCCTGCCATACTGCATTCTTACCACTGCGCCACCACGGCTCCAAATGATTTTGTGATATTTGAATTTGATGATTAGAAAGGATAGATTATGGAAGGACAGTTTTCTTGTTTCAAACAGACAAATTAAATTTAGAAATAAAATTCTTTACAAATCTTTGCATATTCTTTCTTTCTTTTCTGCACTGTGGACAGCTTCATGTAGAATATTTCATCACAGAAGGCACAAACCCACATAAATTCTTCGATATTAAAATCCTATTATCCTTCATACCCATTGTCAAATTATATTATGCAATATTTTGTGTCTGATTGTGTCTTGTAGAAAGGCCAAGGTCTTTATTCACTCAAGCAATTTTTTTCATGTGATAATTTTTTACCACCACAGATGAATGCTTGCTGATACAGATAAGATACCTGCACTCTAAAGGTCACTTCTAAAAGCTGCTGAAAGTTGACCTGTCTGTCAAAATGAAAATTGTGTGTAAACAGGTCAATGCAAAACAGATGCAAACAAACAAACGTATTGCATATCACAGTTATAACCTAGTCACGTTATGAACTTTAATGCAAGAATTTGGTACTTCCAAGGGAACTTATTATATTCCAGGACTATTTGCATTCCAAAGTGACATAAAATATTCTAGGACAATTTGCATTTCAAAGTGGTATAGAAAAGAAGAGAAATAGATGTATTCCAAAGAAAGTTATCTTGATACCCATTAGCGGACTTTTTGAAGAGAAATCTACCTGCAAGTCAACCAAAACTAATGTTTTTCTTTAATTATGGAATTAAATTTATTTACAAAATTGTGGAATTAAAACTAATTATGGGATTATGGATTTAAATTTAATTATAGGATTACAGAATTAAATTTAATTATGGAATTAAATCATGTAATTTCAAAACAAATTTGGAGGAGGAGGAGGAGGAGGAGGAGGAGGAGGAGGAGGAGGAGGAAGAAGAAGAAGAAGAAGAAGAAGAAGAAGAAGAAGAAGAAGAAGAAGAAGAAGAAGAAGAAGAAGAAGAAGAAGAAGAAAGAAAGAAAGAAAGAAAGAAAGAAAGAAAGAAAGAAAGAAAGAAAGAAAGAAAGAAAGAAAGAAAGAAAAGAAAAGAAAAGAAAAGAAAAGAAAAGAAAAGAAAAGAAAAGTAATAGTAGTCCCCACTAATTTACTCAGGAATATTTACAAAAATACAACATATGATCTCCATGATCTATCAACACTAGGCTTGCACTTATTAACCAATCTGTCTGTCTGTCTGTCTGTCTGTCTGTCTGTCTATCTATCTATCTATCTATCTATCTATCTATCTATCTATCTCTATCTATCTGGAAAATCTTAAATTTTACTACTGACAGCATTCCAATCTAGTTCTAATTTTATATAATTTTATATCGGTTCAGCTAAATTCCTCTTTAGAAAGAAATGGTGACAAATCCCTCTGGCATTATGCAGGTTAATAGCCTCCACAATCCTCAGAAGACAGCCTGGAGAGGCTAAAACATGGCAATTAGGAGTCAGTTGTGTCAGTCTTTATATACTTACACTTTCCGGGCTTTAATTGCAGGCAAAGAATACAGATAAAACACTATTCATGTAAAACAATGCCTTCTGTGACAGAATTGCCTCTTCTGCCCAGACATTAAGGTGTGTGTGTGTGTGTGTGTATGGTGTGTGTTTTAATGGAATGAATATGAGAAGAAGTGGTTGTTAGGGCTGTGCTAGAATTTAGTCAATCTACATTGACTTATCAAGAACAGTTCTGGGGAAATTATACATTTTAAACAAAGAAGAAAGAGCATGGTACACAAAGCTGTGTACAGGATGCAATGGAACAAAAAGACCAATTGTATGGACGTTAACCAGAAAGTAAGTTAACCTTCCCCGAGACAGTTATGCACAGCTACTCAGAAGACAAAGTTTAAAATGGCATTTTAAACTGCTAATCTGATCTATCCATGCTTCGGATATTATTTATTTATTTATTTATTTATTTATTTATTTATTTATTTATTTATTTATTTATTTGATTTGATTTGCCAATTGTTTACAAGATAATAAGTATAAGTGTATACATAGTTGTGAATACATGAAATGGGTACATATAAGAAAAATAAAAGAGGAATAAGAGAAACAATAGGACAGGGACGGTAGGCACGTTGGTGCGCTTATGCACGCCCCCTACAGACCTCTTAGGAAAGGGGTGAGGTCAATAGTAGACAGTCTAAGGTTAAAGTTTTTGGGGTTTGGGGAAGAAACTACAGAGTCGGGTAGAGTATTCCAGACATTGACCACTCTATTGCTGAAGTCGTATTTCCTGCAATCAAGTTTGGTGCGGTTAACTTTGAGTTTGTATCTATTGTGTGCTTTTGTGTTGTTATGGTTGAAGCTGAAGTATTCATTGACAGGTAGGACATTGCAATGTGTGATTTTATATACCATGCTTAAGTCAGACCGAAGACGGCGTAATTCAAGGTTTTCTAGTTCTAGAATTTCAAGTCTGGTGGCATAAGGTATTCTACAACGAGTAGAGGAGTGGAGAACTCTTCTTGTGAAATATTTCTGGACTTTCTCAATTGTGCTAATATCAGATACGTAATGTGGGTTCCAGACTGATGAACTGTATTCGAGTATTGGTCTAGCAAATGTTTTGTATGCTCTGGTTAGTAGTGTGATATTACCAGAGAAAAAGCTACGTAGGATTAGGTTAACAACTCTTAATGCCTTATATAGTGTAATCAAAAGCTTTGATTTCACTTTTGTGGCTGTCATCTGGTCTTTTTTGATTACCTCTTGCAGATATCCATGAAAGGACAACTAGCTGATGTTTTACCTTCAGCTGATTTTGTTGCAGCTCAAGCCAAGCTCCATAGTGTTTTTCTCTCTCCCCATCCCTTTCTCATGACTTGCACAGTCTATCCAATAACAGGGTTGAGATGTTTCCTCCTCAGAAAGTATGAATTCTTTTTTTCTCACAGGGCAGGGCCTCTACTTTAAGGAAGGGTTGTAATAGGTTGCCCATTCTGGAGTTTACCTATAACAACTTAAAAGTTTGGGATGAGCCAAAATGAGTACATTTTATAGCAGCAGTTCAATATTCTGTGAAAGGCTCCCAAAGTCAAGGTTATCAGACCTCTGATGATTTGACTGAGACTCTAGAAAAAGTACAGAGAAGAGCAACCAAGATGATTAGGGGACTGGAGGCTAAAACATAAAATGAACAGTTGCAGGAACTGGGCTTGGCTAGTCTAGTAAAGAGAAGGACCAGGGGAGACATGATAGCAGTCTTCCAATATTTGAGGGGCTGCCACAGGGAGGAAGGGGTCAAGCTATTTTCTAAAGCACCTGAAGGCCAGACAAGGAATAATCGATGGAAACTGAACAAGGAGAGATTTCACCTGGAAATAAGGAGAAACTTTCTGACAGTGAGAACCTATTAAGGTATAATAAATACACGGTACTGGTTACATTATTACATTCATTTAAAAAAATCAATGAAAAAATGTTTTTAAACATAGCCCTGGATAAAATATTTGTATCCCTCACTCTGAAGAAGCAGACATGGAGTGAATTTCCCCCCCTCCAAATAATAATAAAAGGATTAAAGGAAAGCTTTGATGGGTTGACCATGTAAAGATATTTCAGGCTATTAGAAAAATGGACTAGATGTTTAGACATAAGAGGGTGTTTATAGAAGTAATCCTCCATTTACAACTACATTTGGGATTGGAATTCTAGTTGCTAAGTGATGCGATCATTAAGTGAGACATCATGTGACTCCGCCCAATTTTACAACCATTTCCATCATGGTTATTAAGCAAATCACAGGGTTATTAAGCAAATGTGACTTTCCCCATTGTCAGAGGCTAGCTAGGAAGATTGCAAAACACCATCACGTGCCTGCAATATTGAAAATGTGACTTGCTGGCTAAGTGCCCAATTTGTGATTATGTGATCACAGGAATTGTGGGACTGCTTTAACCTTGAGGCCATCATAACTTTGAAATGTCATTAAATGAGCAGTCATAAGTCAAGGACGATCTGCATACTGCTCATATGCTGAATGCCATTTTTGAGCAGGCAGAATAAAAATGAAAAGTTTATCCGGGATTGTGGTATTGAATCAAAGAGCTCACTTTGTGCCCTAAGCCTGTGCGGCTTCAAATATTCATAGTTGTTCCTTGTGGTCTTCACCAAGGTTTAACTTTAACTGTTCATAGCTTCCATTGACCCATTCATTTTCCTTCTATTACTATTATGCTTTTTTCATCTGCTTTAACTAAAATGTCAAGTAGGATTAATCTATATTGCCTCAGGGCAGATGTTTTGCTCATAATACTCCTTCCTCCTCCTATTTCTCCTGCAACAACCTTGTGAGGTGAGGTGGGTTGAGAAAGAGTGACTGGTCCAATGTCACCCAGCTGGCGTATATGATTCAGTCAGGATTAGAACTCACAATCTCCTGGTTTCTGGCCTGGTGCCTTAACTACTAGACCAAACTCCAGACTGATTATTTCTCTCACCAGAAATTATTCAAATGAAAATGATAGAGAATGAACTGGGGACCCTTCTTGTTGTCCCTCTAAAAGGAATATGATAAAAGTGAACATTTTTGAAACTTAAGTAAAATGGAACGACAGTGAATTAAAAAGATTTTCTGAATGTGGAAGCTCCAGTTGGTGCAAAATGTAGCAGCCAGTGTGGTTTTGTGCAGACCTTGGTATGCAAATGTATCACCTCTCCTGCAGGAGCTGCATTGGTTGACAATTTGCTTCCGGGTGCAATTCAAGGTGCTGGTTGTCACCTTTAAAGCCCTTCATGGCTTGGGACTGTTAGGTATAACATTGATACCAAATATGGTTTGGGTGAATAAATATATAAAACTTAGATATCATGGTTTAAGTGCTTATCACTTTAAGCAAAATGCTGCAGGCAATTAGCCGATTAAGGGTGCGGTTACAAGTTACAATATAAGGAAGCACCAGAAGCTGGAAAGCTTACTGCGATTAACTGTGTCTTACTGCGACTAACTGTGTCTTACTGCGACTAACTGTGTCTTACTGTGACTGTGCCTGTGACTGAGATGTTCCTGTCTGCTACTGTTTGATGATTTACTGCGTAATTCTACTGTTCTACTGTTTGAACTTCTTGCTGAATATCCAGCGTTTGTTCCTCTGGAGAGAGGCACCGGAGGAGGAGAAGATATCTTTATCGGCTGATAAAGATATTGTAAGGACTCTTAACTTGGACTGTAATAGTGAGTCTTACTGGATGGAAATATAGTGAATGACTATTGGACTGAATGACAATGCTTTAAACTCTAAATGGATTAAAAACTATTTAAACTACAAACAGTGTTTGTGTTCAGTGTGTGTATACTCTGGGGCCCTTCCTGGCTTGACTACTGCTGCAATACTCTGCTAGGGGTTAATCCCCAAACCCTAACATTGGTTATGGGCCCAGCAGCATAGTCTAACTAACCAGGATATAGCAGAGAGAGTTGGTGTGAGTTGCACATTACTGTAAAAACAAACTGTTTTAATTAGTTTAAAATAGTCAAAATATCTGAAGAGCAATGGCACAAATAAATTTGTCACAACTGTCCATGATATCCAGGCTGGATGGAACAAACTATGTTTCATGGTCAATGAAATGTAGTTTACTTCTACGTAAAGAAGGTTTGTGGGACATTATAGCAAACCCACCAGATGTGAGTAGCTGGGATCCTGCTGATGATGATGATAACGAAAAGTTACAAGACTTTAAACTGAAAAATGAGCAGGCTTTATGCATCATAGGACTGACTCTCTGTGATCAGCAGCTTGTCCATATTCGTGGAGAAGAAAATGCTGCAAACTGCTGGGAGAACCTCAGGAAGATTTATGTTCGGGACAGTGTAGGAGCACATATAAATCTTACACGGAGGCTTTTTCGAACGCATCTTCAGAGGAATGGAGATATGTTAGTTCATTTAAACTGTATGAAGAGCATTTTTCAAGAATTGCAAGAAAAAGAGCTTATATTTAATGAACTGCAACAAGTCTACATAATATTATCTTCATTAGATCAAAGCTATGATGACTATGTGACTTTGTTAGAAGTATTGCCAAAAGAAAGTCTCTCATTAACCGAGATTACAGGCAGGCTACTAGAAGAAGCCAGAAGAAGGCGTGAGCGTGACGAGCTGAGAGAAGATAAGAAAGAAGAGAAATTATCTTCAAAGCTTGAAAGAAACCAGATTAGCAAAGTACAGCACCTGGAAGAAGAGAATTTATCTTCGACGGCATACACAATTAAAAAGTGTTTTAATTGTGGAGGCAGAGGACATTTGGCAAGATTCTGCAAAAAGAGAAAAAGCCAGAATATAAAAAAGCCAAAGAAAGCATTTGAACTAGCCACGTTTAGCAACTCTGATGTGAAGAATGATATATGGGTGGTTGACAGTGGCGCATCCCACTGCATCACAAGAGATAAGACAAAATTTATAAAAATGTCTAAAAGCTCTCAACATATATCTCTTGCAAACGGCTGGAATCTTAACGCGAAGGTCAAGGTTTTGCACATTGTCCGTGCATAAACCAGGATATAAAAATGCTGTATGTACCGCAACTAAAGTTTAATTTGCTTTCAGTAAGGGTATTAGATAAATTAGGTTATGTAATTACTTTTAAGTATAATAATTGCATAATTGAAAAAGATAACAAAAGGGTAACTGCAGCTTTAAATGGAACATTATATGTCTTAGATAATAGTAAGAAAGGGGAGGCACAAACTGTATTTAATAATATAAAACCTCATGATGAATGTATCCATTTATTGCATAGGCGTTTGGGGCATGTAAATTTTAAAATGCTAAAACGTACAGTTGAGTTATCTGAAGGAATAAGGTTAAAACCTTGTGATAAATATTTGCGTTGTAATGTTTGCTGTGAAGATAAGAGCAAAGTATTGCCTGCAAATAGGCTAAATGGTTTCAAAACAAAAGAACCTTTAGAAGTGGTATTTGCAGACATCATAGGTCCAAAGAAACCCAGTATGGGGGGTGCTCGATATATACTGAGCATTATGGACCATTATTCTAGATATGGGTTTTGCTATTTAATGAAAAGCAAAACTGAAACATATCAACATTTTTTCAATTGGCTTAAGTTTGCTGAAAGAAAGTCTAAAGGACAACTGATAACCCTGGTGACAGATAATGGTACGGAATTTATTAATAACAAATTCCAGAACAGACTTAAGGTAGCTGGAATAGAGCATAAGAAGTCTGCTCCATACAGGCCAGAACATAACGCTTTTATTGAAAGAAGAGGCCAAACACTACAGGCAATGGTTAGAACAATGTTAAATGATTCTGGGTTACCTGATTCTTTGTGGGGGGAGGCTACAATGTGTGCTAATAACATATTGAACAACGTTGTTAATACAACAACAGGTGAAATACCATTTACCAGGTGGCATGGCAGGAAACCTGACCTAAGTTACCTGCACACATTTGGTGCACCAGCATGGGTGCATATTCCTGCACAACTCAGAAAAAAAGGGCAACATAGAGCTAAAAGATTTTTCTTCGTTGGTTATCAGGCAAACCATAGGGCATATAGATTTTGGGAGAAAGGCACATCTAAAGTGTTATGTAGTGCTAGTGCCCAATTTCTAGAACATGAAGGATGGGAGAAATTAGAACAGGATGCCAATAAAGATGTAATTATTGAATCCTATAGAAATCCCATTAGTTATCCCTGTAACTTTAAAAATAAAGTAAAGAGACAAATACAGGATGAAATAGTGCCCATAAAGGAAGAAACAGATTCAATAGCTGAACAGGATGAGGAAGATGAACAGGTAGTAGTTCAACAAAGTCCTCCTGTAAGCCCTGTAATTCCCAGAAGAACTACACGTATATCTAGACCGCCTGATAGGTACCAGGCTAACACAGTGTGCCAGATTAATCAAGTTCCTAATTCTGTTGAAGAAATTAAAAAGTATCCTACTAAGGAAAAAGAAAGTTGGTATGCAGCAATGAATAAGGAACTGAATTCATTGAGAGATATGAAAGTGTATGAGAATGCCAAATTACCTGTAGGTAAGAAGTCCATTGGCTGCAAATGGATATTTAAGGTAAAAACAGATAAAGATGGTAATTTAATCCATAAGGCAAGGTTAGTAGCCCAAGGTTTTAGGCAGAATGCCAATGACTACGATGAGGTGTTTGCACCCTAGTCTTAAGGCAGCAACCTTGAGGGCAGCTTTAGTGTGGGCAGCTAGTAAAAACTATATAGTTAACCATCTAGATGTGGAAACTGCTTACTTGCACGCCCCATTAAAACATATTATTTATATGAAAAAACCTGTTGATATTAAAAGTGAAAATAAGGATAATAATGATTGTTGGTTGTTAAAGAAAAGCCTCTATGGTCTAAAACAATCAGGCTATGAATGGAACCAGTATATTGTAAAGGAACTAGACAATATAGGATTTAAAGCTGGTTTAGCCGATCCATGTCTGTTTAAGAGGGAGACAAATGGGAAAGTATCATTATTATTACTATTCACAGATGACATTGCATTGATAACTGAAACTAATGATGAAGCAAATAAAATAATAGCATCATTAGGAAAGAGAATAAAGATCAAGCAATTAGGGGAGATAAAGAAGTATCTCGGTTTGAATATAAAGAAAACACGGAAAGGTTTTAAGATATCTCAGGAAGATAAGATAAGCAAATTGATAAAAGATTACAAGATGGAGCTTTGTAAGCCGGCTAAGACTCCAATGAGTCAGGAGTTTAGCAACACTGATGAACAAAGCCCGGAGTTTGATAAGGTGATTTATCAATCTTTAATAGGTAGTTTGTCTTATATTAGCAATTGGTCTAGACCAGATATATCGTACTTTGTGAATCAGTTGGCTAGATTCAATTCTGCACCATGTGAAAGACACTGGATTGCAGCTAAGAGGATATTAAGATATCTTAAAAAGACAATGAATTATTCATTGTATTTAGAACCAAAGGGTGATTTAATTCTGAGTGCTTATGCAGATGCTAGCTTTGCATCAGAAAGAGACACTAGAAAGTCGACTTCAGGAACAGCCATAATGCTGGGTAAGACATTAATAGGCTGGAAGTCAATAAGACAACAGCATATAAGTTTGTCTACTATGGAGGCAGAATTCTCCTGTTTATCACTGTTATGTACAGAATTAATAATGTATAAACAAATGTTAATTGATATAGGTATAACTGTGGATTATCCTATAATTATACATGAAGATAATCAGGCAGCAATTCAAATGGCCACAAATATTGGAGTAAAAACAAGGAGCAAGAATACAGATCTAAGATACCTAAACGTGAGACAATCTGTAAGAAGTAAGATGATTCAGCTAGAGTACTGTATGTCGGAGGACAATTTAGCTGATAATTTTACTAAAGCCCAAGGTGCCAATAAGCACCAGGAGAGTTGTGAAAAATATGGGATTAGATTGTAAAGGTATTATATATTTATTTCACCCAAAAGGGGAGTATGTTAGGTATAACATTGATACCAAATATGGTTTGGGTGAATAAATATATAAAACTTAGATATCATGGTTTAAGTGCTTATCACTTTAAGCAAAATGCTGCAGGCAATTAGCCGATTAAGGGTGCGGTTACAAGTTACAATATAAGGAAGCACCAGAAGCTGGAAAGCTTACTGCGATTAACTGTGTCTTACTGCGACTAACTGTGTCTTACTGCGACTAACTGTGTCTTACTGTGACTGTGCCTGTGACTGAGATGTTCCTGTCTGCTACTGTTTGATGATTTACTGCGTAATTCTACTGTTCTACTGTTTGAACTTCTTGCTGAATATCCAGCGTTTGTTCCTCTGGAGAGAGGCACCGGAGGAGGAGAAGATATCTTTATCGGCTGATAAAGATATTGTAAGGACTCTTAACTTGGACTGTAATAGTGAGTCTTACTGGATGGAAATATAGTGAATGACTATTGGACTGAATGACAATGCTTTAAACTCTAAATGGATTAAAAACTATTTAAACTACAAACAGTGTTTGTGTTCAGTGTGTGTATACTCTGGGGCCCTTCCTGGCTTGACTACTGCTGCAATACTCTGCTAGGGGTTAATCCCCAAACCCTAACAGGGACCAGGTTATCTGAGGGACTGTTCCGACCAAGGCTTCCTAGACTGTAATTTTGCACACAATTATTTTAAAAACAAGTCTGATTTTATTGCAACGCTGGGAACTGTTTTCATTCCCAACTAGTAATCAATCTCAAACAGTCCCTCGAGATAAGCACACACCTTTCTTTTCTGTGAAGTGTTGCCAATAACAGAAGTATCAAATGAACTAGAAAAAAAATCAACCAAATTACAAAGAGCTTCAAGAATGAATCTGAACTGAACAAACTATTTTGCTTCCTGCAAAGGTTTCATCATCTTTGCCTGTCCTTTATACATTATGGGAGGGGCAATCACCTCCCAGCCTTACTCCTGAGTCACCCCCTTTGTTTCAGCTGCTCTCTCCTTCTAGCAGCTCTGTGCACCCATACACTGGGAAGAGGCTCCCCTGGGTCCTCTGTCTTGCTGTTGCCAGGCTCCAAAGCTCCGGAGTCAGCACCCCACTCCCAGATGGTCCTGACCCCATCTCTGCATTGGATGCAGGACCCTCATCCAAGTCCTCTCCAGACTCCCTGATTGATCCCCGTTCTTTCCCACTGTCCGATTCCTCTGCCGTCTGCACAGGCTGCTGGTGAACCACAACAGGGACTGTCTCTTGCTGGTCACATCTACCTGACCCACTAGAACAGGGAGGCAAGGAATGTTGCAAGTCCCATCCCCTAGGAAGATCCACCTGGTGGGACCCAGAAGAAGGGCCTTCTCCATGGTGGCTCCCTCTCTCTGAAACATCACTCCCTTAGAGATTAGAATGGTCCCCACTCTAACACTCTTTCGGAAGGCACTGAAGACCTGGTTCTGCCAGCGGGCCTGTGGACCCCAGAGTGGGATGAAGCCATCAAATGGCTTGTGTGATGTGTTGTCGCCAGGGGCCTAATATTATTTTATTAATTTATTATTAGATTTTATATATAATGTTTTTATATTCGTGTAAGCCGCCTTGAGTTGGCATGTGCGAATAGGTGGTAATATAAATTTTTGAAATAAATTTTAAAAAAGAGGTTTTGTTAAGGTATTTGACCTCAAAGTAAAAAAAAATATGCAATTTTAAGATGCCCACCTACCAAGTGGAAGCAATACGTAAATAATTCTGTTTGCTTGGAGAGGACCTGATGGTAAAGACTGCAACGACGACACCATTAAAGCCAACATCTTTAACACATTCTTCGGCTCAGTATTTGTAAACAGCAATGGATCATGCCCAATATTTCCTAGCCGTACCACAGATAACAACAATGATCTAATACATATCGATTTCACAGAAGACAATGTTGAAAAAGCAATACGCAACCTAAAACCATCTCTATCTATTGGACCGGATGGAATATGTGCCTACTTCTTAAGAAAGCTATCCACTGCCATAGCCAAACCTCTAAGCATAATCTTTGAAAAATCTTTCAGAACCAGCTCCTTGCCTAACCTATGGTCACAAGCCACAGTCATCCCCATCTTCAAAAAAGGGAGACCCAAGCCTAGTTGAAAACTACAGGCCAATCTCCTTATGCTGCGTCACCTGTAAAGTCATGGAATCAATTATTAACCAATCCATCATCCTTCACTTAGAGACAAATAACCTACTCTCCAATAAACAATTTGGTTTCAGGAAAAAACTATCCTGTAATCTGCAACTCTTACACTGCAAAAACATATGGACGACACAACTCGACCAGGGCAAAACAATAGACGCAATCTACATAGACTTCTGTAAAGCCTTTGATTCAGTGGTACACGACAAACTACTCCTAAAAATAAAATCCTATGGTATCTCTGGACAACTGAATAACTGGATAGAAGCATTCCTGGCAAACAGACAACAAATGGTCAAAATCGGGAGCGTCCTATCAAATCCAGTACCTGTCAATAGTGGTGTTCCCCAAGGCAGTGTTCTAGGACCAACTCTCTTCATACTCTACATAAATGACCTCTGTGATCATATTAAGAGCAATTGCGTTCTCTTCGCTGATGATGTAAAGCTGTTCAATACCACAGACAATACTGCTACCCTACAAAAAGATCTTGACTATGTATCCGAATGGTCAAACAAATGGCAACTTCAAATCTCAACAAATAAATGCTCTGTCTTACATATTGGCAAAAAAAATCAGAAAATAAAATACAAGCTGAATAGTCAAGATCTTGTGGATGACCCAAGCTCTTTAAAGGACCTTGGAATACTCACCTCTAATGATCTAAGTGCTAGAGCACACTGCAACTACATAGCCAAAAAGGCATTAAGAGTTGTTAACCTAATCCTACGTAGCTTTTTCTCTGGTAATATCACACTACTAACCAGAGCATACAAAACATTTGCTAGACCAATACTCGAATACAGTTCATCAGTCTGGAACCCACACTACGTATCTGATATTAGCACAATTGAGAAAGTCCAGAAATATTTCACAAGAAGAGTTCTCCACTCCTCTACTCGCTGTAGAATACCTTATGCCACCAGACTTGAAATTCTAGAACTAGAAAACCTTGAATTACGCCGTCTTCGGTCTGACTTAAGCATGGTATACAAAATCATACATTGCAATGTCCTACCTGTCAATGAATACTTCAGCTTCAACCATAACAACACAAGAGCACACAATAGATACAAACTCAAAGTAAACCTCACCAAACTTGATTGCAGGAAATACGACTTCAGCAATAGAGTGGTCAATGTCTGGAATACTCTACCCGACTCTGTAGTTTCTTCCCCAAACCCCAAAAACTTTAACCTTAGACTGTCTACTATTGACCTCACCCCTTTCCTAAGAGGTCTGTAGGGGGCGTGCATAAGCGCACCAACGTGCCTACCGTCCCTGTCCTATTGTTTCTCTTATTCTTTTATTTTTCTTATATGTAACCATTTCATGTATTCACAACTATGTATACATTTATACTTATTATCTTGTAAACAATTGGCAAATCAAATAAATAAATAAATAAATAAATAAATGATCCAAGGAAGTTAACATAAGTTTGAATGGCAGTGTGCCATACTACTACAATAAGATTTTAATTTAAAATTAAAGCAGCAGACTTATCTGCTAGAAATACTTAATGAAACCACACTATGATCAGTATAGCCTACCATTCAGTTGTACAGTCAAAAAAGGCTGTGGGTAGAAACTGGGTATCTAACTCTTTCTTGGATTATACCTAAGGCAGGATCTGAAAGATGTTTTACTAAGAAGAATTAGGTTTAAAGGTTACTCAGTGCTGATGGGAAAGACTGAGTAAGCTTCTTCATTGCATTTTGCTTCTTGGCATAGCACAGTTTGGGGAATTGTATACTTACTAAGATATTTACTTTCTTATGAATAAATAAGAGATTCTGATGTGATAAAAGGCTGACATGTTTCTCATTTCCCTTTTCAATATGAATAGATGAATTTTTAATTCCTCAACAAACTGTCATACTCAAATAAAAGGTTCCTTCAAATATAGCCAATTTATGGATTCAGTCCACTGGAAATCCAGGTTTTAGCACTTGAAGTAACATTTCAAATTGCCCTTCAGCCAGTTGTATTCATGATGTACAAGTGCTTTAAAGCACACTGCAAAATAAAAATAAAATTTCATACTGTTCTGGGGATGATTCAATTTATTTCTAGAGATATTCCTTTGCATTCAGTCTCATCTGTTTCTATCTACCTGTTGTAGTTCACCGGCACCCGGTGCAGCCGGCAGCAGAATCAGACAGGGGGGAAGAACGGGGACCAGTTAGGAAGTCTGGAGAGGACTCGGACCAGGGTCCTGTGTCCGATGCAGAGATGGGGCCAGGACCATCTGGGAGTGGGGTGCTGCCTTTGGACCCTTCGGAGTCTGGCAGCAGCAAGGCAGAGGAAAAAGGGGAGCCTGTTCCCAGCGCACATGTGTGCAGAGCTGCTAGAAGGCGAGAACAGCTGAAACAAATGGGGCGACTCGTGAGTAAGGCTGGGAGGTGATTGCCCCTCCCATAAGGTATAAAGGTCAGGCCAAGATGACGATACCTTTGCAGGAAGCAAAGTAGTTCGATCAGTTCAGAGTCATTCTTCAAGCTCTTTGTACTTCGGTTGGGGTTTTTTTGTACTTCGATTGGTTTCTTTTCTAGTTCATTTGATAGTTTTGTTTTTGGCAGCACTTCACAGAACTAAAAGGTGTGTGCTTATCTCAGGGGACTGTTTGAGATTAATTCCGGCTGGGAATGAAAACAATTCCCAACATTGCAATAAAATAAGTCTTGTTTTTAAAAGATGTGTGTGCGTAATTACGGTTTGGAAGCCTTGAACAACACCCTGTCCACTAACTCTAGCAAGGTCATTGTGACTTGTATAATGGAGAACAGACCATAAAATGGCCACCAACTTATTTTCTGTTTGAAGACCAGGGAATTGTGTTTCTTAACCTCAGGAACTTTAAGATATGTGGACTACAACCCCTAGAATTCTGTTTTAATTGGCTACTGGGAAAATGGATTGTGAAACATTAAAATCAACTGTAGTAGCAATACAAATGTTTATTTTGACCATGGCCCACCTAAAATTATACTTGGTGATGAAAATATAGAACCATTTCAGTATGAACAGTCTGGCTCATAATCTGCAAGTAAAATAATCAAAATTTGGAACTACAAACACCATCTTTAGAACCATGGTATTACTAAAGTAATATGATTAAAAATATTTTGGACAACACAATGCTGTGTAGTCCAGTATAAGTGTGATACTAAATGTTAATATATAAAAATGATGGAAAAATAGAGTCACTGTATTACTGAAATCTTCATTGAATACTGTAATTCATGTTAAATTTATAAGAACTATAATATGACATACCATAAAAAATGTGGAATGGTACAATGCTACAGTATGAAAACAATAGCAGAAAAGTTAAAAGGCTAAACAACTAAAAATAAATAAATACTAATAGAGATTTATGGCCATAGCTTTCATTAATCTAATAACTTTAAAATCTATTGAAGTGCTAATTAATTATTGCAGCCATGAAATCATGAGTTGTTTTAAAGATTTTAAAGATATGAATCCATTTTATTAAAAAATCATTTAATTATTAAAAATATAAATATTAACTGAAGAAAAGTAATTATAAGATTGTGGGGAAAAGCTACACTGACACATTTAAATTGTTTCACTAAAAATGACCACCAGAGTTTCTTTATTTTTAATATTATTCTCCATTCTGCCATGATGCATTTAGTAGAAAAACAAAATAAACATTGATAATACTTAAAAAGTACAACTAAATCTACTGACAAGAATTAAGTGACCACAAATCATGATGGGATGTGTTTTTGACTAAACACCCATGTATTTTTTTTTAAAAAAAACCCTTAAACCATGTTGCCATCTCAATTCTCAATTCAGTTTATTATAGGCGTAAACCAGAGACCAGAACAAATAGACACTCAATAAATATACAATTAAAATATCTAGTATAAAATAATAAATAACAACTAAAATCTATGATAAATTACAGTCTGTCAATAATACATGGTCTAACTAATAAAATTACAATCCATAAATTGCGTGGCCCATCCGTTTAATACTAAAAGGGAAAAGAATAAGCAGTGCAAAGGGTTTGCCACATTTGTTATATAACGTAACTATGGTAGATTAGACACGTGTTTCCGATGAATCCCCAGTGTTGCCACCTGTATCCTACAAAGGCAGAGTTTATTCAAGACAAATGTTCCATTCCTAACAGAGTTAATTTTTTTCTGATAAAGTGCCTGGCTAATTCAGCCACTTTAATATTTGGAAGTTTCTAAGGTTAATATTTTCTTAAGATACCTTATGAAAATGAACTGCTACAGCAATAGCAGGGCATCAACTAATCTCTAGAAGCTCATGTGGTTAGGAGACTGGTTTGGAGGTAAGCAATCCCATGTTTGAGACCCAAGTGCGTGGTGGGATTCAAAATTTTTCACTACCAGTTCTGTGGGCGTGGCTTGACTTGGTGGGCATGGCTTGGTGGGTGTGGCAGGGGAAGGATACTGCAAAATCTCTGTTCCCACCCCACTCCAGGGGAAGGTTACTGCAAAATCCCATTCTCTCCCCACCCCACTAACCTGCTTTCTAGCTCCGTTCTCCTGTGCAGGGCAACCAAAGAAAATCCAGTCGATCAGCTGGGACTCGGGAGGCAGACAATAGATGGGGGCGGGGCCAGTCAGAGGTGGTATTTGCTGGTTCTCCAAACTACTCAAGATTTCCACAACTGGTTCTCCAGAACTGGTTAAAACCTGCTGAAAACCACCTTTGTTCCATAGGATGGGGTGAGCTCCTGTCCTTCGCTCCAGCTCTTGACGGAGACATGAAGCTGGATGTCCTTGGGGCAACAGTGATGTCACTAGCTAATCCTTTCAACCTGGGAGCAACTTGGTGCTTCTGACATGCCAACTAACCTCTGATATTTACAGGCACTTCATGCTCAACCATGGTACAGTTGACTATATCCTGAAAAACAGATCACAAATGTTACTGCTCTGCTACAAATGAAGGTCTTTTCCAAGATACCAGAGAGGGTTAAGAATAGGATTAGGCTGAGGTCCCAAATTACTATGGACTGCAATTCATTTCTTTATGTATTTATCCATTCATTGGCTTACGTTCTAAAGTACAGATATAGTCAATGCTAGCAGAAAGTCCTAGTCGTACAAAATAGCAGTTTTCTAAAGCAAACATTTATCTGTTTTAATTACCTGGCTTTCTCTAATTTTGCAGAGGATTGCAAAATGTTGATTAGAGACTTCTGGGGAAAAAAGAAAACAGCTCACTGCCCTGGTGCACAAAATCCCTCAGGTTCTACCCTTGTTTTGAAAGGCTCTCAGCTTTACTACTACATCTTTAATCTACCTGGTAAACAACTGACAGCCAGGGCAGATCAATACTATGCACAAGACCCATCAGGAATAGCTTTGTGAGCACCATCGTTCCTACACTGAGAGATCTGTAAAGAAGCTCCGTTCCTTCAAGTGATTCTCAGACAGCTTTTCTATCTTCTCATTGGCTTTTTTGTTTGCTTGTTTTCAAAGCGCAACTACATGAAGACTTTGGCAGGGAAGGCGGAACTCAGAAAATCCCATTGATTCCAGCAGCATTGCTTGTCACCTAAAAGTGTGCTAGAAACACAGCACATTCTGTAAATTCAATAAGCACGCTGCATCTCCAAAGGGAAGGCAGATGGTACCACAGCGTGAAAATCTTACCATGGTGGAAAAGACAGATGGTAACCTGATGCAATCCTTGTTTGAACTTCATGCAGATGCCATCTGCATTGGAAGAAGAACATCAACTGCGCAGCATGCTCCTTTGCCGCGCTATTCCTTTTCTAATGAGAAACAGCGTTTTTCTTCCTACTACTTGCAATAGTTAAGTGTCACTAACCAGAGGAATTGGCAGAGAGGACATATTATCTCTTGAGTTCTCCATTATGGTAGTCAATAGGAACCTCTGGACCTAGAAATTCATTCATTCATTGTACTGAATGAATACAATAATAGCCATTAGTCTACAACACTTTCTCCTTGCCAGTTGGAGATCAGATGAACGGAGTTGGAAGGGACCTTGTAGGTCATCTAGCCCATCCCCCTGCCCAAGCAGGAGACTCTACACCATTTCTGACAAATGGCAGCCCAATCTCTTCTTAAAGCTCTCCAGTGATGGCCATCAGCACGAAAGGATGCCTTTATTGGGAGTGATGAAGTGATGAAGCTCCTTGACTTACAACCATTCGTTTAGATATTTGAAGTCTTTGTCTTGATTTTATTGTAGAGGCTCCTCCTATCCTATTTAGATGTTTACAGTACTTAGTACTGTAACAGGTACTTAGTAACAGGTGCCAACTTGCACACAGGAAGAAATGGAGCCTGGTGTGATTTTAGCTTTGTGCAGTGGTGCATGTTCTATGCATTAGAACAACCTACCGCAACGACATACTCTGAATTATGTCCCCTTTAGACTTCCCATATGAATCAGGAACAGAATAGAGCTGGAAGGGACCTTGGAGGTCTTCTAGTCCAACCCCCTGCTCAAGCATTTCAGATGAGTGGCAGTCCAGTCTCTTCTTAAAGATCTCCAGTGATGGCCACCAGCACAAAAGGATGCCTTTATTGGGAGTATTCTTCATATGTATTACAGAAAGTCTTCACACAGTTCTGAGAGTTGCAGTAACAATCCAGATGGGGAGCGCAAGACGTAAGTTATGCAGAGGAGTCCTTCCTAATTTGGTGCCTCTCAGATAAGCTCCCATGATTACCTAGCCAGCTACAGTTGGAAAAAGGATTACCTGGTCAGAGAAAACTATGCAGTGCTTAGAAATAGAGGTGAGGGTGGGAGGAAGAGTTTTGATATATCATTGACTTTTTTCTTGGTGGATTGACTCTCATGGATGAGATCATGGTGGTCGCCTCATCACCATGAGAGAAGCACACACCTGAGTTCACTGTTACATTATATTAATGTAACATTATGTCACAGTGGAGAAACAGGCATTCAGGTTGGTAAATCGCTGGAATTAGATAAACAGATAGCAGGAAAGCTATCAATCAAGGCTGATAATGAAAAGCAATCAAAAGGTTGGGAAGGACAAGATCAGATAGGCTGGCTAAGCAGACTTGGCTGTCCTCATATCAGGCAGGTTGGTTGCCAAGGAGTCTGCCAGCACAGACCAAATTACTTAATTTACATCGTATGCTGGGAGGCTTCAGCAAATATATTTGGCCTCACTATTAGCTGGAAAGGTCAAGAAAATGTAAGCAGCAAGAGAGAATGCATTGAAGTCCGTTTTTCAGGCTATGGACTGACTGGCTGGAAGGGCTTTCAATCACTTGGGAGAGGCGTGTTACGGGATTCCACATCTCTCTAAGGCCTCAACTTTGGCAATTTTAAGGTCTGTGGACCTCATTTCCCAGCATTCTGGGAATTGAAGTCTTCATATCTTAAGGCTGCCAAGACTGAGAAACACTGGCCCTAGAATCTCTGCCATGTCCTGATGTTGCCAGTACATACCTGGGATATAGAACTACACCCATCTAAGAGAATGACAGAAGCAAATATGATTTATTTAAAAACAAAGACTCTTTATCATATGGTATATTTTTGTGATTGCTTTGTATATATATAAAGATATCACATCACAGAACTCAGGAGGTTACACCACAAAACCTCAGGATGTTGCAACACAGCCAACGCCCCAGCAGATTACAAGACCCAGGATGTCACAACAATAGAACTCAGAAGGTCATCACACAGCCCATGACCCAGGTCATTACAACACAGGAGGCTGATAGACACACAGCCAATACCTCAGCCACACATGTTCTTATGAAAAAGCCAGCCAATCTGCAAACATCAACTCCATCAACCAATCAAGAAATGACAACACAGCCAACCTCCTCACCAGTATATGTAGGGAGACGGCAGCTCTGATCACGTTTTACTCGCAAAAACACGAAGCCGAAAGCACCAGCCTGAAGATGGCGAGTGGGACCTTGTCGAAACATTGCCAAGATGCTCTCAATCTTACATGGGAAAAGACCCGAACGCGCCAAGACCTGCATATATATGCCCAAATTATATATAAAGTAATAGTATATTATATCATATATAGCATATTATATCAATGCTTTGAGTGATTAAAACATGAGATAAATGCCCAGCTGGGCATTTTATTTTATTTTTGTGAGTGGTAGTAAAGCTTCCAAAGGAAAGTATGTTCAATTCCAAATGAATTTCACAAGTAGGCATATTTGCCTTGGACAACAAGCAATTATAAAGGATTGTACCATAACATATTCATCTTGGAGGGAACTTTATACTTATATTGAAATGTATTTAGCTTAAATTACACCCTTTTAAAAATAATATAAGAATAGATGCTTTATATTGGGAACTCTTACATTTAGGAGAATTGTTATTCTAAGCTTTGTAGAATGATCTGACAGTTTACTGCAGCCAATAATGGCAAAAGGCCACAACACAACTGTAGCTTTTTAAATACATCCAATCAACTAGGCTTTCATTTAGCAAACAGAATTGTTGATGTTATTATTTCCTGTTCTGTCAAATGAACTGAAGCAAATTATTGGTATTTTTAAACAAGTCTTCAACCACCACCCTATTCCTAAAAATCAACATGACTTCAGAGTCCGTATTTTTATGCTTGTGATGATGTTTTGTTGCTAGCACTGTGCAGAGCTTTACTAATTGTTCTGCTATATGCTTGTGTCCTTGTGCAAATAGTTTCAGACAACAGTTACTGTTCGGGATTCCGTAAGTCTCTCTTCTGCAAGCGCAAAAATAATATTATTGTTCCTCTGACAGCCTGAGTTTGAGTTGTACAGGAGAGGAGAAGAGAGGGGCAAACACCGCACTGTATCTTGTAATCTTCCTCCTCCTCCTCCTATAACAACCCCATAATCCCTTGTGGGTTGGAGTCTGGACAACTGAATAGAGCTGAGTGTTTACTGGTCAGATGCCTTTCCTGTTGCCAATGCGGAGTTTTATTCAGCAGATGCATTCTCAGTGTGGCCAGAGAGAGAAATATTTGCCTCTACTTAGGATCAAACTCACAGCCTCCTGATTGTGAGGCGAGAGCTCCACCTCTAGGCCATGCACTACCCTGCATCGTACCTTGTAATGATACGACAGAAATCAGATGTATTGATTGGATGGTTAGGACTGCAGTAGAAAATTAAGCTGTGGTAGAGACTGAAATAAAGAAAGTAGAAATAAATTCCTGATCTGAAACACAGCAAATTTGATGAGATGAGCTCTACATTTTAGGCTTTCGTAGCAAGCAATACATACAGATAACATAGTGACATTTTATCACTGCAGAAAACCCCAGGGAAGTTAGTCATCTGCAGATAGACACAAGGATCCCAAAATGGCCTAATGCACATAGTGATATCATAGTACAAAATCTGACACCACACAAAGTTCAAAAGAGATGGAATTTGCACCATAGGATATATTTTATTATTTAATCCTTTGTGCCCATCCAGTGACAGTATCTGCATGCAATTTATCAGTTTCCTAATGCAAATATCCTAATGCCAATCATCACTTTGATAGTTAAAATATCAGTTTGATGGTTAAAAATATAATCCTGTCTGCTTTTTAGATACTACCTTAACCTAACCATAACTAAACTGTTGTTCTGTCGTGAGAGAGGTTTTACTTTATTTCTTTTTTTAAAACCAGGCACTGTTTCTTTAAAGAAGGCATTGTTTAGTTGATTGTCTGCTTGATTAAATGTTTTTCCTTTTAAATGATGACATCAAAAGAACAATGTCAATTGAAAAAGTCATTTTTAATAATAACAGACACTGTGAAATAAAAGATTATTTCCGGTTACAGTGTAAAGCATTTAGGATAATTATAGACTTGAAATTGGACAAGCCATCATTCCTTTAAGGTCAGTCAAGTGTTGGCTACAAGGAAATATTGAATTTTCCCAGAGAAAGGATGAAACCCAAGACCATAATTACAGTGAAGAACAAATTGGTTTCTTGAAGCACTGGGGGTAAAAGTCTAAAGAGAAGAACTGTTACTTATGGAAATTAGAGTATTCATGTGATTATATACTACAATCTGCAAGGGTATTGATTGGATATTGACAACAACAAAGAACTTTATTAGATCTAGCACATCAAGCACCTCGTGAGATCAATGAGCAATTAAGGTGTAACTATAAGGTAATGGGGCAGGACTACAAAGAGAATTGTATTTGCATTTCTTTCTAGGAAATTACTTTCTTATATTGTCTTTGCTTTTCCTAGAACATTCTGTACTACATGGGTGTCAAAATCAAGGCCCATGGGCCAGATCCAGCCTGTAGGTGCTTAGATCTGGCCCGCAGGGCCACCCTGGAAACAGGGAAGGACCAGCCCGCAGTGCCTCTGCCAGCAAAAATGAAGCTTGTGAGGGCCATGTGTGGACTCTGTTTTCAGCTGTGACAGCCTCCTGCAGCCCTTTGCCAGCAAAAATGGAGCTTGAGAGGGCCACACAAGGTCTGTTTTCACTGGCAGAGTGCTAGCAAAATAAACTACTAGCAAAAGTGGCATTTGATCATATGGGTGATGTTGAGCTGGCCATGCACCCCCAGAACCCCCCAGGTCAAACAAAACCCTGATGCAGCCCTCAATGAAATTGAGTTTGACATCCCTGCTATACTAGCTGAAGCTTCTGGATGCTCTTCTGCTCTGAAGGTGACCAAAGCACGAGGGACCATAAGAAGGCTTGCTGATCCAGGAATGTGCTCTGACCAAGGCTTCCAAGACCGTAATTATACCCACGCTTATTTTAAAAACAAGTCTTGTTTTATTGCAACGCTGGGAATTATTTTCATTCCCAGTCAGTAATGAATCTCAAACAGTCCCTTGAGATAAGCACCCGTCTTTCTTTCCTGTGAAGTGCTAGCAGAAACAGAAATGTCAAATAAACTAGAAAAAAAAACAAAAAACCAACCGAAGTACAAAGAGCTTCAAGAATTAATCTGAACTGAACGAACGACTTTGCTTCCTGCAAAGGTTTCATCATCTTTGCCTGTCCTTTATACCTTATGGGAGGGGCAATCACCTCCCAGCCTTACTCCCGAGTCGCCCCATTTGTTTCAGCTGCTCTCGCCTTCTAGCAGTTCTGCACACATGTGCACTGGGAACGGGCTCCCCTGAGTCCTCTGTCTTGCTGCTGCCAGACTCCGAAGGCTCCAGAGGCAGCACCCCACTCTGAGATGGTCTTGGCTCCATCTCTGCATCGGATGCAGGAACCTCATCCAAGTCCTCTCCAGACTCCTGGACTGATCCCTGTTCTTCCCCACGGTCCGATTCCGCTGCCATCTGCACAGGCTGCCGGCGAACCACAACAGAATGGGCACAACTATCACACAAGATGAAGCTGTACAAATGTTCTCCTACCCAGGAAAATAGCATGATGACTGTTATTGAGAGCCACCCTGAGGCCAAGTAGAGCAAGGATGGATGCACCACCTTGCCCTCACCAGAGTTCAACCAAAAGCAAGACTAATGCCATTTCTCATCCATATCCAGATCCAAATCCTGTCTGAAAACAATCCAGATAATCTATTTCCTACAAGGCCCTCTGAAGTTGTTGCAAGACCAACTTCTCTACCACCCAGTAGTGGGATTCAATTTTTTTTACTACTGGTTCTGTGGCTTGGTGGGCATGGCAGGGGAAGGATACTGTAAAATCTCCAGTCAGAGGTGGTATTTGCCGGTTCTCCGAACTACTCAAAATTTGCGCTACTGGTTCTCCAGAACTGGTCAGAACCTGCTGAATACCACCTCTGCACCTTCCTCAAGAAAGATCGGTGACATGCTGAACAAAAATTGCCCAGTGTAGTGGTATCCAATGGCTCCTTGAGAGGAGGGGAGGACACAGCCTCTTTAAGAGGTAAAAGAATCACCCACTCACTCAAAGAAAAATTACCACCAACGTCCAGTCACATGACACCCCCTGGACTGCCTTGACAAGTCAGGAAGGGCATGGATCTAAACAGCAGGTGGCCGAGCTCACTGTCCTAAGAATCTTGTCCACTTCCTCAGGTCCAACAGATCCGAACTAGCCTGACCCCCGCAATTTCATTCACGAAGTCCTGAGACAACTGCACTAGGACAGTAGAAAAAGGCACATTTCAATCTCTAATTTTATATTCCCTCTCAGATATCTGACCTGGATAGAAACATATTATTGTTATATGCAGGTATATTTCACTCCTATGTTAATACGGAAGCTACTTTACAGCAATAATTGAGGTATTTGAAACAAGCTTCTCATCTTGCCAGTCTCATTCCTTACACTAAGCCATGAAATGTCAGGAGACCTATAACTGATTGTCAAGGCCTGATCAAGTACTGTGACCTATTTTCAGCAGGTCACTCTAAAATAGTTTCCATATTAAGAGAGGAATGAAATATACCTGGATAAAACAGTAATATGTTTCTATCCATGTCAAATATCTGAGGGGGAATATAAAATTACAGACTTATTTTGTGCCTTTTCTAATGCAGTTGTCACATGACTTTGTGAATAAAATTTTAGTTAGGATTAAATATATTTACTCATCATTAACTTTTAAAATATACATACAGAATTAGAGTGATTTTGATTACATGCTCTCAAGTCAGTGTTGACTCTTAGCAACTGCATGGACAGACCCAGGGGTGGGCTGCTTCAGGTGCGCATGGGTTCGGGTGATCCTCTAGCTAGGATTCTGTGGAGTTCAGCGAACCTGCAAATCCTGTTGTGAATCAATAAAAGTAACTAAGCCCAAATGCAAAGCAGGTTTTGAAAGCCTGCACACTTGATTGGTCCTTAAACAACGAACAAGGATTGGTCCATAACAAACCCCTGATTGGCCAAATTTAGGACACTTCTTATTGGTTATTAGTTGAACTTGATGCACTTATTATTGGTTAATAGGGTAGCAGCCAACCCTATAAAAGGGTTACTGCTGCCCATAGCCTTGCTCTGTTCTGTACTATCTACTGTTATTAAAGAGTTGAAGTCACTGGTCAGATGTCTGGTCTCCATTATTCTCCAAACTTAACACTGGCGACGAGGGTGGGATACGGAGACCGAAGAGCTGACTGATCTACAGAGCAACCAACAGAGCACGTGGTCGAACACGCACTATCAACGGCAACATGGCCAGCGGTGCCATACCACCCGCTCCATTCGACCCAGAAACCGAAGACTGGGAGTCGTACATGGATAGGTTCCAGATGTTTCTGGAGACCAACAATTTGAAAGATGCAACAACCAGCAAAAAAAGAGCTATATTTCTAACCCACTGCGGGCCTACAGTGTTTAAAATGGCAAAATCACTTGCCAAGCCAGCCGAAGTAAAAGCGATGGACTGGGACATCCTCGAGCCTTTGCTACGGGCCCACTACACGCCCACCGTGCCAACCTTAGTCAGAAGACACGAATATTACCAGAGGGACCAGCGGAAAGGCGAAAGCCTTGCCAACTACGTCGCAGACCTCCGCAACCTTGGAGGCCTCTGCGGATTTCTCTAACTTAGAAGAAGCCCTCCGAGACCGCCTAGTTCTGGGCCTAGAAGACGGCACGATCCAGAGCAAAATCATGGCTAAGGGGGACATCAGCCTCACTGATGCCCTTAAAGAAGCCACTGCAGCGGAGGCGACCAAAAAGTCGGCAGCCCGAATGCGCCGCACCAGCGCACCGCTACGTCAACTCGCCAAAGATACCTCGCCTCACTCAGAGAGACACCCGGTATCGACTCACCACGAAGACCTAGAAGCCCCATCAGAAAGCGATGAGGAAGAGGTCAACCGACTCCGAACGGAACGAGACCAGTTCACACAACACTCATCTCGACCTTGTGCAGGATGTGGAGCGAATCACCCACGATCCAGCTGCAAATTCCTCGACGCACTCTGCCGCGTTTGCGGGAAAAGAGGTCACATCGCAAAGGTTTGCAGAAGCAAACAAAACTCCAACTCCAAACCCCGACAGGCTGAATGCCAGTCTTCAGAATTCTTCGGCACACCCCGAAACAAACTGAATCACCAATGGGGAAGCCACTCCTACAGAAACAAACTGTCCACCACTTCCACCAGGCGGGAAGAAACCAGGTGGGAAGAGACCCACCAGACAATTACCATAGGCCACGCTACATCCCTTGATGCCGGGAAAATCAGAGTAAAGGTCGCTATCGAAAACAAACCTTGTGTAATGGAGGTGGACTCAGGATCATCTCTCTCGATGGTGTCCTGGAAGACGCTTCAACAGCTCATTCCGACGATTCGCCGCCAAGACCTCAACCCTCAAAGGGTTATACTCAAAGATTACCAGGGTAACCGAATTCCCGTTGTCGGGTCCCGCCGATTCCAGGTCTCTTTCAAGGACCGCACCGTCGCACTGCCACTGACTGTCGTGGACCGTGACCGGCCTAGTCTTTTAGGCCTTCAATGGTTCAGACCGCTTGGAATCACTGTAGCCGGAGTCCACCGTGCCGAGAGCAACGATTGGGAGGAAGCCCTCGTGCAAGAATTCCAAGACGTTTTCGCGAACGGACTAGGCAAGTACAAGGGGACCCCGATCTCATTTAACTTGAACCCTGAGGTAGCACCCATCCGCCTTAAGCCGCGTCAGGTGCTGTTCGCCCTGAAACCTAAAATCGATGAACAACTCGATAAGCTAATAGAACAGGGCGTGCTGGAACCCACCGACCATGCCCGGTGGGAAACCCCAATAGTGACGCCTATCAAGCCTGATGGGTCACTGAGAATTTGCGGAGACTACCGGGCCACCCTAAACCACGCACTTCAGCAAAGTGCGTATCCAGTGCCGGTAGTGCAACACCTGCTCCATTCCCTGGGCGGCGGGAAAGTTTTTGCTAAATTAGACCTAGCGCAGGCGTATCAACAATTGCCTGTAGATCCGGCCACCGTGGAGGCGCAAACTATCGTCACGCATAGGGGCGCATTTAAATGCAACCGGCTCCAGTTCGGGGTGAGCGTCGCTCAAGGAATCTTTCAGAGCTTAATGGAAAGGTTGTTACAAGGAATAAGAGGGGTCGTACCGTATTTCGACGATGTACTCATCGCCACCCCTAACAGAGACATTCTAGAAAAACGACTCCGAGTGGTTTTACAAAGGTTCCAAAATGCAGGCCTCAAAGTTAAAAAAAAAAAAAATGCCAGTTATGTACCGAAAGGGTGGAGTTTTTGGGATACCTCCTGGACAGTCAAGGAATCCATCCCACTGAGGACAAATTAAAGGCAATTAAGAAGGCCCCCACGCCAAGGAACAAGGCAGATCTACAGGCGTTCCTTGGACTTATCAATTTTTATAACGTCTTTTTACCCAATAAAGCAACGGTAGCTGAACCATTACATAGACTCTTAGACAAAAAAGCAACGTGGGTTTGGGGACAACGTGAACAATACGCTTTCCAACAAGTAAAGAAATTGCTAACTTCTGATTCTGTACTTATGCAGTACAACGAGACTCTGCCGTTAACTATTACTTGTGACGCCTCACCTTTTGGGGTTGGAGCAATCCTGGCCCACGTATTACCGAACGGAGCAGAAGCTCCCATCGCGTTTTTTTCACGAACTTTAGCTAAAGCTGAAAGAAATTATAGTCAGCTGGATAAAGAAGCTTTAGCTATTGTGGCTGCAGTTAAAAGATTTCATGAATATGTGTATGGGCGTGCGTTTACAATAATTACTGATCATAAACCACTACTGGGGATTATTGCGGGTAATAAACCAACCCCGTATATATTGTACCCCAGAATGACCCGCTGGTCTGAATTCTTGGCGGCGTACAACTACACCTTGCAACACCGCCCGGGGAAATCAATTCTCCACGCTGATGCATTGAGCAGAACACCGCTTCCAGAATCGGTTGAAGATCCAGCCCCAACCATCACAACGTTGCAAATTGAGACTCTACACGCGCCGCCATTGACGGCGAGAGACATTGCCCTCGAGACAAAAGCGAGATCCGGTCCTGCAACACATCCTACGCTGGGTTGAGCGTGGTTGACCAACAGAACAACTATCACCTGAATGGGCGCCTTTCAAAGCCCGCCAAACCGAACTGTTTTCTCAAAAGGGCTGCATCTTGTGGGGCGATAGAGTTGTAATCCCGGGCAAACTGCAACGAACTGTTTTAGCGGTATTGCACGACGGACATCCGGGCATCGTGCGGATGAAAGCACTCGCACGGAGCTACGCCTGGTGGCCGGGAATCGACAAAAGAATCGAGGCCTGGGTCGCTACTTGTCAACGTTGCCAAGACGTCAGCAACGCCCCACCTAAAGCAAGCCCAACCGAATGGGAAACTCCGAGGGGACCATGGTCCCGTATTCATATTGACTTTGCGGGGCCGACAAAAGGGCACACTTTCCTTATTACAGTCGACGCCTATTCAAATTGGCTCGAGATCCATCGAATGAACACAACTACAACGGACTCAGTTATCAACAAATTAAACAGGTTATTTGCCACACATGGTTTTCTGGACGTTCTCGCCTCGGATAACGCCCACAGTTCACAGCATTACCATTTGAACAATATCTTGCTGACCGGGCATCCGCCATGCGCTAACCTCGCCCGTGCACCCTGCGGCGAACGGACGTGCAGAGCGCATGGTACAGTTTGTAAAAAGACCCTCCACAAAATGGAATTCGGAAACATCGATGAGAAAATCAATCAAATTTTATTGTTGCAGTACATCACGCCCCACAGCGTTACCAACAAAACGCCCGCCAAACTTCTTATGGGGTGGAAACTACGATCGCACCTTGACCGGCTCCACCCCGCATACGCACCGAAAAGCCTTTCGGCTCCAGCAGCAAATGCCGGGAATTTAAGGTAGGCGATTTAATCTTTGCCAAAAACTTCTCCGGCGACCCTTTATGGATACCCGCAACCGTTACCCACCTCACAGGGCCTAGATCTTACCGCCTGCTAACAGACGATGGGAGGGTGTGGAAACGCCACATAGACCAACTCCGTTCGAGATTACCACCCAGCCCATGGCTCCCCGGGTTCACCAACTGAGGGGGGAGGAAATATCGAGGAAATTGACTTCGATATAACAGATAGCAGGCCAACGGAAACCCTACGGCCCAGCGAAGTACCGGGAATTGAAGCGGGGACGGAGTTGAGTTTTCCATGGGACTTGAACACGGGGTAAACCGAACTGCGAAACCCCAAAGAAACACTGATTGACGGAGACAACCACAACGAAAGCAGCACGGAATCACCGTGCAGCGAAACGGAACTTAATAGAGATCATCCAAGCACTCCACCGGAACCGGACTTTAGGACAAACCCGGTGGAGCCACGGAAATCATCCAGACAGATCAAACGGCCTGTCTATCTTGAAGATTTTGTTACAGCTCCCCTCAAACGGAACCCAAGGGGGAGGGGTGTTGTGAATCAATAAAAGTAACTAAGCCCAAATGCAAAGCAGGTTTTGAAAGCCTGCACACTTGATTGGTCCTTAAACAACGAACAAGGATTGGTCCATAACAAACCCCTGATTGGCCAAATTTAGGACACTTCTTATTGGTTATTAGTTGAACTTGATGCACTTATTATTGGTTAATAGGGTAGCAGCCAACCCTATAAAAGGGTTACTGCTGCCCATAGCCTTGCTCTGTTCTGTACTATCTACTGTTATTAAAGAGTTGAAGTCACTGGTCAGATGTCTGGTCTCCATTATTCTCCAAACTTAACAAATCCCACCTCTGGCTGGCATTGCCCACGATGCCCCACCCTGCCCCACCCCTCCCAGGAGTCTCCACATGGCCCGTTTTGGATCCCAGGTAAGTGCAGGGCCCGCACAAAGGCTCGGGGAGGGCAAAAACGGGCCTCCCGGAAGTTCTGGAAGGCCGGAAGTGAGTCCATTTCTGGCCTCCAGAGGGCGTCCAGAACCTGAAGGAGGCCATTTCCCGGAGGCTTGAGGAAAATCTCTGGAGCCTGGGGAGTGTAAAAAATGGGCCGCCCAGAAGTTCTAGAAGGCCGAAAATGGCCTCTGGAGGGCCTCCAGAGCCTGGGGGAGCCCATTTTCGCCCTCCTGGAGGCTCCAGGAAAGCTTCCAGAGCCTGGAGAGGGGGAAAAACAGGCCTCCTGGAAGCCCACCATGGCTATGGCCACCTAGCCAACTTGGAAGAAATTTTTGATGCCCACACCTGGACAGACTTTCTACAGGATGAAATGACCCAAAACTGTCTCTTCAGGTTTTTCAACAGTGCACTTATTTGTTACTGCAAATAATACTGGCTCTTTTTCTTTTCACCTTGCCCAGCATTAAAGACTTCTCAAGACAACCTTGTCTTTCCATAATGTGTCTAAAACATGACCATTTGTTCCATTATTTTTTTCCTAGGCTATTCACGGTATTCGAAAGAGTCTTTCCCAAAAACCAAAGTTCAAAAGCATCAATATTTTTTTTTATCCTGCTTCTTGAAAGTCCAGTGACTAATAGTGTATAAAGAATTTAAATTGTCACAGAGAAGACTGTTGCCTCCAGAGCTGTGATCTTTGTAGGTGGAGATATGTCACAGCACCAGAATATATTTTTCAAGGGTTGCTATTCTACCAAAGGTTAGTTTGTGATGTATGTCTTGACAGCTGATACCTTTACTATTGATAATTGCTTTTAAAAGGAAGAAGCCGCCCGCTATCTTCTTTATCAAATCTAAGGCTGATTGTTGTACGTGTTGTCATTAGTTTGGGCTTCTTTATATGTAATCTTAGTCCTATTTTTTCCACTGTGTCCCTTGACTCCCTAGACTTTGAAGATCATTTGTATTTTCAACTGTCAGAGTAGCATCATCAGCACAACACAGGCTATTGATGTTTCTTTCTCCAATTTTAAAACCACAGTCCCCTTCCTCCAATCTAGGTTTCCACAATATATGTTAAGACTATAGGCTGAATTAAACAAGGTTAGATTATACAGCCTTGTTTCATCCAGTTTTTTTTCTTCAGATTCCCTTTAAGATAATTTAAAAAAAAACTAAACAAGAAAGATAACAACTAATAGAAACTAATATTTGGATTAATGGAGGGTTGGAGGGAGGGAGGGAGGAAGGAAGCAGAGGTGGTATTCAGCTGGTTCTGACCACTTCTGGAGAACCAGTAGTGGAAATTTTGAGAAGTTCAGAGAACCAGAAAATACCACCTGTGACTGGCCCTACCCCCCTCTATTCTCTGCCTCCCAACTGATGGGCTGGGTCTTCCTTTGTTGCCCTGCAAGGAGAATGGAGCTGGAAAGCAGGTTAGTGGGGTGGGGTGGAAATGGGGATTTTGCAATATCTTTCCCTTGCCACGTCCACCAAGCC